>NC_066562.1:4535060-4597560 GCF_024679095.1 Eriocheir sinensis
TCCCCTTCCCCTTTTCTTCTCTCATCCCTTTCCCCTCCTTCTCCTGTTTCCTTCCGATCTATCTGTATCTTTCCCTCTCTTTTCCTCCCACTCTTCTTTCCTTCTCTCCTTACTTTCTTTTTCCCCTCCTTCCCTTTCTCACTTTCCTCCTCTCCTTCTTCACCCCCCAGTCCCTCCCTCCCTCCCTCCCTCTCCTCCTTTCCTCACTTAACATTCTTTCCTATATTCCTGACATTCTTGTCACTGCTAAGCCAACTTTGATCATTACGCACCTAATATCATCCCACTTATAAAGGAAAAGTGTGTGTGTGTGTGTGTGTGTGTGTGTGTGTGTTTGGAAAGGGGTTGGAAAAGAGGGACGAGGTACACACACACACACACACACATATACACACGGCCCGGTAGCTCAGTGGATAGAGCGTCTGCCTCGCAACCAGACGGACCGGGGTTCGATTCTCCGGCCGGGTGAAGGTAATTTGGGTTTATCTTCTTTCACGTGTAGCCTCTGTTCACCTAGCAGTGAGTAGGTACGCGACGTCAGGCAAGGAGTTGTGACCTCGTTGTCGCGGTGTGTTGTGTGTGAGTGGTCTCACTCCTACCCAAAGATCGGTACTACGAGCTCTGTGCTCTTCCGTAGGGGAACGGCTGGCTGTCTCCAGAGAGACCCGCAGCAGACCAAGAGATGAATGACACACACATATGCAAGCAGAGCCATTTAAAGGAGTTACCGTTAACATCGTCTTCGTTTTCTTTACTCAATCAGGCAGTTTTAGGGAATAATAAACAATTTTTCCACCTATGGCCTTTCATTGAATTATTTTTCGTCTTTCCTCTTTCGTCTATAACCTATCCTGCCCTGTTCAAGAGTAGGCGGCACATACCGTACAGACTTCGAGAATATGCTTCCCGGGGACGATTTCGGACTGGTCAACGGGTCCAACAGTCGTATTACAAAAAGTTCGTCGCCCAAGCACACATATTTGACAAGGCTTTCGTAGGGGTTGTGGGCATTTCCAGGGGTAGGTTTATGACCCTGGTGGTAATTTAACCCTTCTTCTGTACCATGAACCCCAGAAAATACTCATTAAAACCCGCCTTACCTCCTTTTTGACCTTTGGAAGTTGGTGATGTGAGAGCCGATAGCGTCGAACAATAGCCTGGGCGTCGTCTGCTATATACAACACGTGCCCTGACTTGTGTAATGTGTGTATTAGCCGGCAACTTAGGATCCACACCACCCAGATCACAAGGATAAACAGAACACGGATTGGCAGCCAGCTCAATGCTCCACAACGGAACTTCTTTAGACCTGTTCCGCTTTTGAATCCTTGTTAGGTCTCTCTCCTTCTTTCTTCCTCTCTTCTATGTGGATAAGTTGTCTCATATTTTTCAGTCTCTTTCCCTCCCTTTCTTCTGCACCGCTTAGTTGCTTCTTGCTTTCCAGCTTTTACGCAGGAAGTTCTTCGTGTGTTTCACTATCATAAGTGTGTGTGTCATCAGTCAGTCCCAGTTCAGTTTTCAAGCCTCTGTCCTCCTCCTTAATTCCTGTCTTTCCACTCCTGTCTCCCAATTGCTCTAGTTACTAATTGTCCGTCTAGTCTAAACCCTGCCTCTGTCTATTGTATCTGTTTCATTCTATTATAAAGTGTTCCACGGTCTCCTTCTCTGCCCCATCGTACAGAGATGAGGCCTGAACGTAACCACCTGTAAATGGCTCCCCGTGTTTACACCCGCCGGCATCCCGCCCCGCCCCTCCCCGGCCTGAACGTAACACAAAGCACTACACTAAAAAGTCACACTCACCCCCTCGATGCCAGGAGTGAATAAAATGGAAGCAGACCCGTTGAAAGCTCCCGCCGGCCATGCCTGAGAGATGACAGTACTGGTGCCACCTTCGCCAGATTATTGTACTCAGAGCCTCGTATTTACCGGTTTCTGAGCCATGTTTATTGCCAAAAGCACCAATAATTAACCATTTTAATGATAACTATATATGAAGGCAGTTATTGGGGTCGAGGAGGCAGTTTTGGGGTTGGAAATTGGCAAACAGTGGAGGCTGAGTACGACAATTTGGCATCGTTGGTACTGAGGTCGCGTACACTCCACCAAGGCACTCCACCGTGCCGTGATACACCTCTGCTGACGGCTGTTTTCCTCTGCTCCACCTCCACCCACCTCGCTTCATGTTGACTGAGGGCCAGTTTTATAGTCCAATGCAGCAAATTTGTAAGCTCCCCAAGCAAAAACACGACATACTACGAAAATTCCTTGTCTAGTGTTTGGCGTTGATACGAAAGAGAGGAAATTTTAGGAAACCACACAGGAAATCTCTCTTAGTATCTGGTATTGAGTAGAAATATCGGGTTATTGTGGAGAATATAGTATGGATTAGGAGCTTACAATGACTGTGTTGGACTATCGAACTTGCCCTAATTGTTGTTGTTTTTGTTGTAAAAGCTAGTCCACAACAAAGGAGAATGGAGGAATAACTTGCCATCCCGACCCCCAGACAACAGGTACACTGTGTGATTTGCAGTAACATGTGTACAATATTCATGTCACTATGCGGCGGAGGAATAAGACTCGTAATATGATAACAGAAAACAGGAAAAGAAAGGGTGAATGAAACCAAGAAAGTTAATGTAGGTAACTTCAGATCGGTAAATGCATGGTTGACTGATATAGTGAAACACGCCTTCTAAACCCCTAGTGAATACAATGTACGTACAAATCGATATATCCGTAGGTACCATGGAACTAAACAGGTACAATATGGTAGGTGAGATACAAAAAAAAAAGTGCTATATAAAAATAAACAGTAGCTGTGATGAGTAGTTTTTCCCGAGAGCATATTTTTCTATTTCCTCTGTTTCCCAACACGTCCTCTGCGTGTATCGAAACACACAAGAAATTAATCAAGAGCAGGTATTCGCAGGCTGCCTGTGATTGAACCCGCGACCAGCGTGACGGGAGAGCCACTCCTTACCGAGTCGGCCAAAGATCGGTGCCCCTCTCGCCAAGTGGGTTATGGGAGTCTCCCTTATCAGGCCTAGTCCCCGCACTACACTGGCAGATTCATTTATGTGTGGAGACCTTAAACAGTGATCACTATCGGTTCACTATTCCACAACGTCCCTGTAGAGACATACCTCCGACTCTCCCATTGTTTATTACCCTCGGAGACCATGGGCCATCCTACCTGTTACTCCTTCGGGGAAACTATACAGAACCGCAGGATATGATGCCCACCGCTATGCCACCAGTGTCATGCCCCGAGAGCATATATATATATATATATATATATATATATATATATATATATATATATATATATATATAGTTTTCTCTTGAAAAACGCCGCCAAAGAGGAAAACCACGTACTGACCAAGCTGTTTGTACTTGATGGACGATTCGACGCGAACGAGATATAATGGCGCTAAACTCAAATGTAGGCAAGTTCAATTCAGATTGCACAAAATTCTTCTTCACTAATGCAGTCGTACGAAACTGGAAAAGATTACCACCATCAGCTAGTGGTGCAGTGTAACTCGATTGCAACGTTTAAGATCGAACTGATATATATCTCCTCCATCTCAATGTTCACTACTTATGAAAATTGAGAGAGAGAGAGAGAGAGAGAGAGAGAGAGAGAGAGAGAGAGAGAGAGAGAGGGCGGGAGAGAGAGAGAGAGAGAGAGAGAGAGGGAGGGAGAGAGAGAGAGAGAGAGAGAGAGAGAATTACAGAGATAACCAGTCCACACAGGCCCTAAGGCCCAAACTAGGTGGTCTGTCCTAAACCTGAGTAACACATATTTGTTATGCGGCCACCATGACGTTGAAACTGACCTAGCTAGTGATTCACTAGCTAGGTACTCCCATGTACGCAGGATTCTGTCTGTTCTGTAGGTTTTTGTTTCTCGTCACAGACGTTACAAAGGCGGCAAGTGACCTGTGACATCAAGATCAAGGTCAAGCGAAGGCCGATCCAAATCCCAGCAGGGCCGACAGGCGTGACGGGGCTCAGGAGGCACTGGCAGCGGTCCCACAGCCTGACCAGCGCCCTGACACGCCCCAGAAGAGTGTGAAGTGTGCCTCGCGCCGCCCAGGGTGAGTGTGAGGGTGGCGGAGCTGTGCGGGGGGAGGGGCGGCCCGGGCACGAGGGACACTCGCCCTTTGACCCCTGAAGGACGGGTGACTCTGTTTACTTTGTTGAATCTCGTCGACTACGGACACAGCTGAGGTGGACCTCCGCTGCTTCCCACTGGCTCCTCTCCTCTTGTGCCTTGGAGGCCATTTTCGTCGCCACTGGGATAACCTGGCGTTGGTGGCTGGTCAGGTTCTGTTGACAGCCACTTGTCCAGGTGGTACTTGAAGGTGTCGGGTGCTAGGTTCCTTATGCTGGGAGGCGCTGCATTGAACAGCCGTGCCCCAGTGTGGGTGAAGCTGTTGTGGTACACCAGGTACACCATCATGTACGTGTGGAAAATTCTCGAAAAGTTGGTACCAAATGCCAGCATCCAGGAGCACCACCACCCAAGGCGCGGCAGGCTGTGCTACATCAAGAGGTGTGTCCTCAAGAGTGAAAACGGACAATTTACGGTTTCACCCAACCAACGATTTTCTTCTTCTTCTTCTTCTTTTGACCTGTAACGCTTTGTATCGCTTCTTAGGTCCTCCTCCTCTCGTTCCTCCCTTCTTATTCACACAACTTTCTTTTCAGCGTTATGTAATTTTCTAATCTGAAATAAAGCCACTTATATTCACTTATACGGACATTTGTGCCCTTTTTTCCCAGCACTGCGCGAGGAACACTTTTGCCACCTTTACCATTCTTCTTTCCGTTTCCTTTTTGTCTCCATACAGCCCCAACACCGTGCAGATCGCCCCGTTTTCCTCCTCTAGTCTCCTAGCCCACTCCTCTCCGCCTATTACCATCACTACTCCTGCCACCAACTCCCCTCTCTGCCGCTCATAGTTGCTGCATTCCACTATTAGGTGTTCTACTGTTTCCATCTGCCCCGTCCTACAGCTACAGTCCTGGTTTCCCCCGTCCCTGTTCCTGACGTTTACCTCCAGGGTTCCTGTTCTTGCTTTAAACAATAGTTTGCTCCCCCAGTCTCCTACATGCCAGTGTACTCCCTCTGGTTTCTGTTTCCTGCTGTACCATTTTAGCGTTGACTTGCCACTCATTCCTTCCTGCCATTTGACTTGTCCGTTCCTTTCTACTGCCTTCTTCACATCCCTGATCTCCATTTCATTCCACTCTTCCCTCAGGTGTTCTCTCCTTTTCCACCTCTCTAACTCTTTCCCCCAGGTGGACTTGTTTCCACTTTCTTGCAGTATTTTCTTTGCCCATCTCTCCTCACTACTCTTTTCAATTTTCTTAAGGAAGCCTAACTTGCCCTTTACAATTCTTTCCTTGAACGTACTCCATCCCATATCTCCTCAGACGGCCTCTACCGCTGTGCTCCTAGGGGCTCCTAATCCCCACCGGCCTACTGTGTTCTGAACCTTTTCTAGCTGTGCGATGTCCCCTTCTCTGTAGTGCGTTATCTCTGATCCATAGAGGCAATATGGTACACCTACTCCTTTCCACAGACTTCGCCCTACATCATATTTGTTTACTACTCTATTGCCTCCATTTATTATCATCCCTGACATCCTCCTTGCCTTCCCTTCATTCACTTTCCTCTGTTTCTCCCCTCCTATGCCTTCCTTGCTAACGTCCATTCCTAAGTACATATATATTTATCAACTACCTCCAGCACGTTGTTTCCTAGTACCCATTGGTTACTGCCTCCACTACCAAACTCCATAACCTTACATTTTCTTTCACTAAATTTCAGGTCCCACTCCCTCCCATATGCCTGAGCTATGTGCAGGATCTCCTCCATCTCCTCTTTCCTCTCCGTCATCAACACTACATCATCAGCGTAAGCCAGGCACCCTAACTTCTCTCCTCCTATCTCTACTCCTTTCCCGGCTTTCCTAATTCTCACTATCAGCTCCTCGAGGTACATGTTGAAAAGCGTCGGGGACATCACACAGCCTTGTCTGACTCCTACATTATTTTCTAACCACCCAGTAGTGACGTCTCCTAACGTGAACTGCACCTCATTTCCCTCATATAGGCTCTGTATTATATTTACTATCTTGTCATCTACACCTACATGTCCTAGCAGTCTAATGAGCTTTTCTCTGTTCACTGTGTCGTACGCCTTTTCAAGATCTATGAATACTAGGTATAACTCCTTCTTCTTCAACTTGTTCCTTTCAATAATCTCTTTTAAGGTAAATATATTTTCCAGCCCTCCTCTGCCTTTCCTAAATCCACTCTGTTCCTCTCCAAGCACCTTTTGCATCTCTATCCAGTTCTTAAGCTTTTCGTTTATTACTATTCCAAACACCTTTGCCATGGTGTTCATGATAGCTATTGGCCTATAATTTCCTATCTCTGCTTTATCCTTTCCCCCTCCTTTGTGTATCAGAGTTACCCTGCTCTTTTTCCAGTCCTGTGGTACCTCCCCTTCCTCCAGAACCTCCTTGCAGATATTAAAAATAACCTTCTTGACTGCATCTCCTCCATACTTAAGGAATTCTCCGATAATGTCATCTGTTCCTGCCGCCTTCCCATTCTTCAACATTTTCAGTGCTCGCTCTACCTCCCCTATTTCTATTCCTACCTCCTCCATTTCCTTTCTGTCACTGTAGATTACCATGTTCTCTATTCCTCTATCCCCTGTATCTATCTTGATTACCTTACTCCAGTACTTTTCTATTACTAACCTTATTTCTTCCTCTGTTCCAGTCTCCCTGCCCTCTGTTTTCAGTATCACCCTCTGATCTACCTCTTTCCCTCCTAGGTTCCTCTTCAGTCTTTTCCACCCTTCTTTTTCTCTCTCCTCGGGGTAGATTGTTTAGTTTCTCTGCCTGCAGTCTCTCCCAATCAGCAATCTTCTTATTAATTAAGATCTGTGTCGCCTTCTGCACCTTCCTATAACTGCTATACGCCGCCTCCCATTCCTGTCTGTGCTGCTCCCCTTCTTTCTCTGTCAATTTCCGCAACTTTCTTTGCCTTCTGTTTTCTCTTTTTCTATCTCCTATTGCTTTTTCTACTTCTTCATCCCACCAGCCTTTCAGTCTCCTTTTTCCTACCTTGTACTTCTTTATACCTATTGATATCTTTGCCTCCTCTGCTATTACCTCTTTTACCTGTTTTTCCCACTGATCACTTGTCCTGTTGCCTTTCTCTATTTCCCTACATAGCTTTCCATCTAGGTTATCCTTATATTTCTCCCAGTCGGGATTCAGCGTGTCCCATTTTGTCTTCCACTCTGTCTTCATCTCCTGTTCCTGTACCTTCCTCCCTCCCTTTCCACATGTCACACCTATCATTATATGGTCTGATATATCTACCTCCTCTTCCTTCCATATCCTACATTTGCTTTTCTCCACTGCCTCACTTGCCATGATATAATCTATAGCTGATGCTGCCCCTCTGTCCCTCCAAGTTATTGGGTCCTCAAGCTCCCAGTTCTTAATTTTCAAATTAGCTGACTCCGCAAATTCTAGCAACATGTGCCCATTTCTGTTGACTGGTGCATTATTTAGGCCTATGTGTCCAACTGGCGTGGTTCATGTTTTTCTGGTGATAGATGTTGTGAATTTCACGATTTTGTACCTCATTTCTCGCAAATATCTACATTTTGAGTTATGCCTATCCCCTGCCCTTAACGATCTTGGGGACCTGTGGGAACAAAGGGTTTGACCCCTGAAGGACGGGTGACCCCCTGGCGGGAATATTGTTGTTCCTTGGAGGGCCCAGTGTCCTGCCCTTTGACACCTGAAGGATGGGTGACCCCCAGGCAGGAATATTGGTGTTCCATGGAGGGCCCAGTGTCCTGCCCTTTGACCCCTGAAGGATGGGTGACCCCCAGGCGGGAATATTGTTGTTCTGTGGAGGGCCCAGTGTCCTGCCCTTTGACCCCTGAAGGATGGGTGACCCCCAGGCGGGAATATTGTTGTTCTGTGGAGGGCCCAGTGTCCTGCCCTTTGACCCCTGAAGGATGGGTGACCCCCAGGCGGGAATATTGTTGTTCTGTGGAGGGCCCAGTGTCCTGCCCTTTGACCCCTGAAGGATGGGTGACCCCCAGGCGGGAATATTGTTGTTCTGTGGAGGGCCCAGTGTCCCATCCTTTGACCCCTGAAGGATGGGTGACCCCCAGGCGGGAATATTGTTGTTCTGTGGAGGGCCCAGTGTCCCATCCTTTGACCCCTGAAGGATGGGTGACCCCCAGGCGGGAATATTGTTGTTCTGTGGAGGGCCCAGTGTCCCATCCTTTGACCCCTGAAGGATGGGTGACCCCCAGGCGGGAATATTGTTGTTCTGTGGAGGGCCCAGTGTCCCATCCTTTGACCCCTGAAGGATGGGTGACCCCCAGGCGAGAATATTGGTGTTCCGTGGAGGGCCCAGTGTTCCGTGAGGGGATGCCTCCGTCTTCTTACATTCCCCTTGTTGCCTCGCGACCCTCGTATTTCTACATCTGAAATACACCAATGGACGACCCGAGGCCAAGTACACGCAGACAAAGGCCAAAGTTTGAGTCACGGCTAAATGTGGCAGAGTGTGTTTGTTTGCTTCAGAATACAAGGAAATTTGCACATAAAACCAAGTCCTTTACCTCACATGCACACATAGGCCTTAATTGCTTATATAAAATTATTATTATTAGTTTTTCACCATTTTCATTTGTAATATTATAAGTATCACAAGGGCTTTTAGGAAAAGTGTGCTGGAAAACAGATGTTTTTTGTGTTCTCTGGGGCCACCTCTTGGATTTCTTTGCATCACTTAGTTGCTAAGTCTTAGTAGTTAAGGTATTATTCCAGAATGTCACCCGTCCCTATGCCAAGAACAGCTTGGTGATATGTGAAGCATTTTGTGTCCATACAACGCACTACTGTGTTGCATTTCCGTCACAAATAGAAGGGGGTGAAGCCCCCCCATTAGGACCCGGCCACACAGTGAGCGAGAGTGAGAGCGAGAGCGGCAAGGCGAGTTTCTGTGGCCACACAAAAAGCGAGGCGAAGTGAGGGTTGCCATGGTAACGCGACCCAGTCTTCAAACTGACAACAGATGATATTCTGGACATCATGGCATACGTGCTGAAATCGCTTTTACAAGAGAATAGTGTGATGAAGTGCCAAGTGTTCTCATGGCTCAAGAAAGTGTGAGACATGTCAGTGCTTCATACTAAACCTATATGCATATTTTATATGATGAACGAAGAGGGTGTTAAGTCAGTAATTGATGTAACAAAAAACTGATAACGTGCAGACGATACATGGGGCTTAATTAAAAGCTATTCGAGTATTGGCAAACATGTGAGAGAATCAGATCATGTTCCTGCCCTGAAGGAGCAGTATGTACCCTGGCAACAGTGCACACATCATCCCTCGCCCCAGCCCTCGACAGCGCTCACGAGGGATGAAGTGAAATGTTTTTTATAAATAGTTCCGTGTTTTACTTATTCGGCATTTTAAGAAAAATCTGTTCACACCATTGTGTTCAGGAGGCTTTTCTCTGTAATATGGAATTGTTAATTTTAGTACTCATATCATAGCCGCTGCAAATGGTAGTTATATGTAAAATGTGTTATAAACATTACCGATTGATTCTTTAACTTCAACTTGTCACTATTTATTTAGTTTTTGTTGTATTAAGTTTTCACAAACATATTCAAGTTCTGCAATCACTGCTGCGTTTAATGGTGTTAACCAAAATGCTCAATCTGATGTATGAGGTGAGTTACGGCAAATAATAGAGAAGCATGTCTGTGATGTCACTCCTTCTGATCGAGGGATCTTGCGCGAGAAAAGTTAATCGTCAACTCTTCTCGTTTTCTCGCTTACCAGCTCACTTTCTCACCATTACCTGCGCGCTGCCTGTGTGGCCATCTGCTTTGCTTATAATTTATTAAAGTTTCTCGCTCCCTTTGTGGCCGTGGCCTTAGGTAGGTTATGTTAAGTTAGGTTTGATTAGTTTAACCCATAAACTGTGCAATTGAGATTCGGGAATAGCTCCTGGGTGCGCAATAAATGGCAAAAAATTAACCTGCTGTAAAACAATTTTTAGTATTACAACACCCAAGAGAGACATGTTGAGCACCAAATAGTGCAAAAAAAAAAAAATAATAATTCACTTAATGTGGCAGTGATGGTGGGATAAAGGTTGCGGATATGAGGCGACCTTGGGATCGCTGGTAGTGACGAGGTAAATAGGACGGTGGCAGAGGGAAGATGACACACGGCACAGTCACGTCTGAACATTCTCTTGCCACTAATTATTCATTCCAGTTACAACAAACAAAATATATCACAGGAAACATCAATTTGTCAATTTCGATAATCAACCTCTTGCGCATCATTATCAAGAGGCCAGTCATTAGTCACACCAGCAATATTCTTGTCAAAGTTATGAATGTCTGGCAAAAAATCTGATTCAACAGACCAGACGAATGGAGTACGCGTTGTCTCGCGTCTCTGAGGCTCCTGTTCTCCCTCTGCCTCCCCCTCCTCTCCCACACCAGCTGACACCCCTCCCTCACTCAGTTCATTAGCTGAGTCTTCTCTCATAACCCCACTGTCGTTTTCCTCATCTTTCTGCCACTCTGAACCATCGGACAGTGATGATGGTGTCAATGAGTGACTAGGCTAGCTAGTAACTTTACGCACTGTTGGAGAAGCACGCGTGTCTGTGACCTTGAGCGCCAGAAGCATGCTCACGCTTGCCAAGCTTCCTCAGACCAGCGAATCTGATGCTTGAATGCAATCTGAATCACTGTCTCTTTCAAATTTGTCTACTACGATCTTTCTCTTTACCAATACTTTCTTTTTACCCCCTCCCGTGCCTCCCCATCGGTCACGACCGCAGGAGCTATATGAGACTGGTTGGCATCAGTAGATGACATACTTCTACTCTCCATGGCTCCTAAAGAGCAACTAATATGACGATGGTGACTACATGGTGCGGAAGAGGGATGATGTTGCCACACTAGGTTCATTGGAATATACTGTTGTGCTGGAAGCTTCCCCCGGCGACCACAGGCCTCTAGAAGGCTCCCGGAGAAACGAGCAAGGGGGCGGGGAGCAAGGCGAGCCGTCCGCTCCCCGCGGGGCGCGGCCAGGCGCCAGGCGGGAAGTGTTGCCAACTCGCATATATTTTTGCTACATGTTCTTGTGTGATCTAAAATATACTGTAACATTCTAGACTGTACTGTTCTGGATATATTAGGAGAAGAGGGCGAGAGAGTTCCAGTCTTAGTAAGCTAGTGGTAAGTGAAGAGTCAGAGTGAAGTGTACTACTAAGGAAGAATATTAAACTACAGAAGCTGTGCAAAGTGTTTACATATCTCCCTCCCACGGAGTCTCCTGACGGCGACACGGAACCCAAGTAACACGTCCGGCATAACACTGGTGTCAGGAGTGTAGGCATTTGTTTTTCGCCATGGAGACTCGTTCCCAAGCTGCCCAGAGGGACGACATGTTGACTGAACTTTTGGAAGCCTTGAGACTACAGGGGGAGAAACAAGAAAGAGCACAGCAACAACAAGAAAGAGCACAGCAACAACAAGAAAGAGCACTCCAGGAACTCAAAGAACAACAAGAAAAAGCACACCAAGAACTCAAAGAACAACAAGAAAGAACACTCCAAGAACTCAAAGAACAACAAGAAAGAGCACAGCAACAACAAGAAGGAACACTTCAAGAACTCAAAGAACAACAAGAAAGAGCACAGCAACAACAAGAAGGAACACTCCAAGAATTCAAAGAACAGCTAGAAGATCGCTTCACAGGATTACAGCTACAGCTAAAAGCAGTACAAGATGGAAGTGAATCAGTGCGAAGAGAAATGACTGATGTGACCACGAACTTGGGACAACGCCTGACAGAAGTGGAGAAAGAACACACAAATCTTCAACAAGAGATGGAGGTGGTAATGGAGACGACACACAAAGAAATATTAGAAGTGCAGGAAAAGGTGAACCGTACAGAACAGGCAGTTTGTGATGTAAGTGACAGAGTGAAGGCCCTCGAAGACTGCTTGGCTGGAAACAGACAGCCAATGCCTGCAGGGGCTAGTTGTACCCAAGATGCTTCTTCTACGCAAGTCCGGGGTAGTTTGAGCCCTGCTTCGCCTGAGTTTATCCCTCAAGAAGTTTCGCCAGCCCCATGAGTCTGCTGGGTTCGCCTGTTAGAAAGAAGCCTCAGGAGTTTGATGGCAAGGTCTCCTGGTAGGCGTACAGCGCTCAGTTTGATCTGTTGGCAGCCCGGAACGGATGGGATGACCAAGAGTGCGCGGTACAGCTGGCCACTAGCCTGAAAGGGGCGGCGATGGAGGTCCTTGCTCAGCTCGATAATGCAACAAAGGGCAGCTACAGCGGGCTGGCACAGGCGCTGGAGCAACGATATGGGACCAAGCACCAGAACGAGCTCTTCAGGGTTAGGTTCAGAACCCGCAACAGGAGGCGCGGCGAGTCTCTTCAGGAACTCGCTCAGGACCTTGAGAGCATGGCGCACAAGGCATACCCAGGTGCCACCCCTGACCTGCTGACGGTTTTGCTGCGTGATCAATTCATCGATGCCCTCAGCTGAAGATACAAGTGAATCAAGCTAAGCCAACATCAATGCAGGAAGCTCTGGCACGTGCCATGGAGTTTGAGTCCTTTGTTAGGTCTAGCTTGTCAAGCTTCAGGGACGACTCGACTTCTGGCTTCAGGGCACGAAAGGGCGCTGTCAGCGACACAAACAGGTTCCAAGGAACGTGCTGGTACTGCGAGAAGGTTGGGCACAAGGAGAACGAATGCTATAAGAGGAAGAAGGAATACGAAGGTGGCGCTAGGAAGAAGCCCAGGGAAGGACCCAAGTGCTGGAGCTGTGGAGAAAAGGGGCACTGGAAGAATGAGTGTAGGAAAACTGTGCCCCCAACGAAGGACCACCACTCGGGAAACTAAGAAAGACTGGTTCACGGGGGCAACGACCAGTCTGTCCTGTACATGCCCCGAAGATATCAATGTGCAGGAGAACCACCATGACGAGCTGCCAAGTGGAGGGCAAGGTTGACGGAGTGTTGTGGCCTGTGGTCGTCGACACAGGCTCGGAACGCACATTTGTGCGGCCTGACGTGGTGAGTCATCGTCGGCTTCCTAAGACGCCGCATCGACTCTGCGGAGTCACTGGACACTATGCAGAGCTCAGAGGCCCAGTGGACGTGAAGTTTGAGCTCGGAGGAAAGGAAGAGTCCTTCTCTGTGTACGTGGCTGACGTGGACGACCCCTGCATCCTAGGTATGGATTATCTTGTCTCCCACAGGTGCGAGCTGGACTTCCGCGCTAAGCAACTGACTGTAGGAGGAAGGAGGGTGCCACTGACGACTGTGCACAAGGAGGGCCTGCCAGTGACAGTCAAGCGCACCACCATTATTCCTCCGAGGTCAGAGATGCTGTTACCCTGTCAAATTATGGGTGCCCACCCGGCTATTCTGTGTGTTGTAGTGAGTTGAATTCGATGCCCGGTCGAAAACGAGGTGATTGTAGGCAGTACTTTGGCAGACCCTACTGCAGCGGAAGTGCCTGTTGTCGTGGCCAATGTCTCCTTCAGCCCAAAGAAAATAAAACAAGGGACCATGGTGGGGTTGTGCCAAGAGATCGACCAGAAACCAAGAACCTGTGTCTGCAGGAGAACCCTGACGAAGCCCCAGGAGGAGCTGCCCGACTACCTGCGCGACCTGTTTGACAGGAGCTCCAAGTGTCTAGAGGAGCCCCAAGTGGAACAGCTCAGGGAGCTTCGTGAGGAATGCAGATGTGTTTTCCACAGGAGACCTGGACTTGGGGTGTACGGACCTGGTAGAGCACCACATCGACACAGGTAGCCACCGCCCAGTGAAGCAAGCTCCTCGAAGGATGGCACCAGCCCGTCGCAAGGAGATGGATGAGGTGATGGATGATCTCCGGCAACAGGGGTTAATCGAGCGGTCCAGCAGCCCGTGGGCGTCTGCTGTAGTGCTCGTCCGGACAAAGGATGGTTCCCTCAGGTGCTGCGTGGACTACCGAGCCCTCAACGATCTCACCATCAAGGATTCATACCCACTCCCACGGATCGACGACACGCCGACGCTTTGGTGGGCTCCAAGTGGTTTTCAACACTGGATATGAAGTCTGGGTATCACCAAGTCAAAATGGCGGAGCAGGACAAAGAGAAAACAGCCTTCTCCTACGGTCAAGGCCTGTGGCAGTTTAAGGTCATGCCCTTTGGCCTGTGCAACGCGCCGGCCACGTTCGAGCGGCTGATGGAGAGGGTGCTGGAGGGACTTCACTGGAAGACGGCACTCATCTACCTCGACGACGTGATTGTCTTTGGCCAGACCTTCGAGCAGGAGATGGAAAGACTATCAGAGGTTTTCGCCCGGTTTAGAGCTGCACACCTTAAGCTCAGCCCGAAGAAATGCTGCCTATTCCAAAGGGAGGTCCAATACTTGGGACACATCGTGAGCGAGGCTGGAGTACGCACTGATCCTGAGAAGGTGGCTGCGGTAAGGGACTGGCCGACACCCACCAACGTGAAGGAGCTGCGGAGCTTCCTCGGGTTGTGCTCATACTACCGCAGGTTTGTGAAAGGCTTCGCTACGATTGCTGCACCTCCTGACGAAGAAGGGGCGCAAGTTTGAGTGGACAGCGGAAACTCAGGTTGCCTTTGAGAAGCTCAAGGAGGCCCTCATCAGCTCGCCCGTACTCACCTACCCAGATCCCTCTAAGCCTTTTATACTGGATTGTGATGCCAGTGATGAGGGGATTGGTGGAGTGCTGTCCCAGGCATGTGCCGACATGGAACGGGTTGTGGCCTACTTCAGCAAGAAGCTCACCCCAGCCGAGAAAAACTATTGCGTGACCCGGAAAGAACTCCTGGCAGTAGTCAAGAGCCTTGACTTTTTCCATGCTTACCTGTACGGTGCAACTTTCACCATCCGCACGGATCACGCTGCATTGCGGTGGTTGAAGTCACTGAAAAACCCTGAGGGCCAGCTTGCTCGCTGGATAGGTAAACTAGAGCAGCATCACTACACTATTGTGCACCGATCTGGGCTAACACACGGTAACGCGGACAGCTTGAGCCGGCGCCCCTGCCTACCTGAGTGTCAACATTGCCTCCAGAGGGAAAGCGTCCAGAATATGTGCCGCCGCACTACAGTGGAACAGACAGCGGAGGTGCCATGGGAGGGCTTGGGAAAACTGCAGCGGGAGGACCGAGATCTGAGACCAATTATGGAGTGGCTGAGTCAGTCGTCAACGCGACCTGGGTGGGAAGTAATTTCGAGAAAGCCCTACCACCAAGAATTACTGGACTCAGTGGAACACTCTTCGGATAGACGACGGGTGTTGCAGCGACGCTGGGTCTCTCATGATGGTCTTGACCACTACTGGTCCACGGTGCTACCTATGAAGTCCCGGAAGGCGTCCTGAAAGAAATGCACGACAGCATCACCAGCGGACACCTTGGGGTAAAGAAGACACTGAGTCGCCTGCGCCAAAGGTTCTACTGGGTTGGCATGAGGAAGGACGTGGAAGAATGGTGTCACGCTGTGAGGTGTGCTGTGCAAAGAAGGGCCCCAAGAAGCGCCACCGTGCCCCATTGCAACTATACCAGGTTGGAGCCCCCATGGAACGGGTGGCAGTGGATATAGCAGGACCCTTGCCTCTGACGACGAACGGAATTAGGTACAACTGCGACACAATGGATTACTTCACCAAGTGCCCGGAAGCCTAAGCCATCCCTGACCAGGAAGCCACTACCATCGCCAAGGTTTTGGTGGAGGAGTTATTCTGTAGATTCGGTGTGCCTCACGAGCTCCATTCCGACCAGGGAAGGAATTTTGAGTCAACAGTCCTTGCTGAGTGCTGCAAGCTCCTGGGTATCAAGAAGACCCGGACCACCCCTCTGCACCCACAGTCAGATGGAATGGTGGAGAGGTTTAATTGGACGTTGGGCCAGGAGTTGGCCAAGCAGTGCAACAATGATCAGTCTTCATGGGATCAGAAGCTGCCTGCGCTTCGCATGGCCTACAGGTCTGCCGCCCACGAGACTACGGGGTATTCACCGGCAAAGCTGATGTTTGGACGTGAGCTGCGATTGCCGGTGGACCTACTGACAGGAAGGCCTCCTGGGGAAAGCCTTCCAAGGGACGCCTCCAGTTTTGCCCGTCAACTCGAGGAACGACTGGAAGAGGTGCACCAACAAGTCCGAGGTGCCTTGAAGTTCTCCGGGAGGCCATGAAGCGCGGTTACAATATGAGGGCAAGCCACGTTGACTTCAAGGAAGGAGACCAAGTCTGGCTTTACAACCCGCAGAGGAAGAAAGGACAGTCTCCGAAGTTACAGAGCCCCTGGGAAGGCCCTTATACTGTGCTAGAACGCCTCTCCGACGTGACTTACCGAATACGGAGAACGGAAAAGACCAAGCCGAAAGTTGTCCACGTCAACCGCCTATGGAGGTACCACGGTCCGGGAAACTACACCTGGAACAACTACAGACACCCAGCAGCCGACGAAAATGCAAGGGACGTCCAGGACCGAGAGGAGGTCGACGACATAAGCCTTCTGGACCTTTCAGCCGAGGGAGATAACCTCCCGGCTTCGCAGATGCTCCAGGGACACCCCAAGAAGCGGACGACGACGAGGCGCACCAAGAGACAGACGTGCAGGAGGCACCGAGCAGAAGACAGAGACAACGCAGGCGTCCACAGCGATACGACGATTATTATGTTTTTGATTAATTCTCTTACGTTTGTATATAGTTAAGTGTGTGATCGGGACGATCACAATTAAGAGGGGGGGATAGTGTTGTGCTGGAAGCTTCCCCCGGCGACCACAGGCCTCTAGAAGGCTCCCGGAGCAACGAGCAAGGGCGGGAGCAAGGCGAGCCGTCTGCCATGGGCGCTGCCAGGCGCCAGGCGGAAGTGTTGCCAACTCGCATATATTTTTGCTACATGTTCTTGTGTGATCTAAAATATACTGTAACATTCTAGACTGTACTGTTCTGGATATATTAGGAGAAGAGGGCGAGAGAGTTCCAGTCTTAGTAAGCTAGTGGTAAGTGAAGAGTCAGAGTGAAGTGTACTACTAAGGAAGAATATTAAACTACAGAAGCTGTGCAAAGTGTTTACATATCTCCCTCCCACGGAGTCTCCTGACGGCGACACGGAACCCAAGTAACACGTCCGGCATAACAATACTTTGGCATCGCGGGAAATATAAATATTCACCTTGAAACATGTGTCATCTTAAGATGTCTGGCGCAGTCTAACTCATAGCATCTTGAGATGTCTGGCGCAGTTTACGGGTTAAATTTATTCGGCATGCAGTGTAGGGCGGTGGAAATACGCAGTGCAGAACGAGACCAGTGGGACGTGGCAGCAGCGGTCCACTATGCGGGTCAGTGTTGCAAAAAGTAACTCCTCACAGAAATAAGTCGCTGTGTTGTCCACCACTCACGCGCGCTTGGGGAGTACGCAGCAGGAAAAACATTAATTTTCCTGGTTTTGTTCTAGTTTGTCCACTTGTGATCTCTGTGAGCAGTGATTGAAATATAGAAACAGTAAACAAGTTGAACTTCTCTCTGCGAGCTAATTTGTGGCTGCGACGATTGGTGCATGTATAACAGGCATTGAAAATTCAATCATTTTATTAGTGATTTAATGATTTCCAATAGAAACAGTCAGCAGATTATTTCATAATGCACCAAAAACTACCAGAAAAAGTTTTGTCCAACAGTGTCCACAGGTGACGGTCTGGAAATTTACCGGGTTTGAAGGAACCCACCAACCCGCTCGTCCTTTATTGGTTAAACTGAAACTAACTTAACCTGGTAAACTTTACAAGTGCGCCTGTCTTGCACTTGTGGACGAATCTATTAACCTAAGGTAACAGAGGGGGCTTTGCCCCCCCCTCCCCCTCGACCCCCTACCTGCTACATGGGAACTAGTCGTAAAGTTTTTATCCTGTTTACATGATTTCACTAACACCGTATACAACATTGTATTGCTTGCATTTGGAAGCCTTTTTTTTTTGTTATATATATATATATATATATATATATATATATATATAAAATTCAGGAAAAAATAATTTATATTTTTTTTCCCAAAAAAAATCCTACAAAGAAATTCATAATTAATTTTTGAAGGTATATAGAGCAAAAATTCGGCTTCTAAATTTACATATTTTTACACTCGTTCTTTTGGTGAAAAATCTTTTTTGATACATTCAGAACTTTTGAAGTAGTTTGCATTTTGTGCGAGCAACTTTAGAATGGAGAAAAAGCCGCTTTTCTAAATTGTGATCTAGCCTGTATCACTTTGTATGAACGGTGCTGGAGGTCTCTGAGAGTTTTCTGCATAAAGGCATCCGGTCCCCTTCTTTTACAAGGATATCCGTTATTGATGGGGTATCAGGAGGCGCCACCTCCCCCTCAACACCAGGCTTGGATGCTGTAGTGGCTGTAGAGGTTCCTCATGTCTCTAGCTGCCTCCTCCTGGCAGCTATAGCACATTCTCTCCTCCTCTGGGCCTTCCTAGAAAGTTGTGGCATGTTTTCAAGCACGAAAACTGCAAGATTTCTGCAGGGAAATGCTGTATACCCACGCGTGACAAAGGCGGGTTGATAGCTGAGATGTGTGAGGAAGCAGAGAGCACCCCACGGCTCTGACTCACGATCCAGAATTGCCAGCTAAGAATGAGCAAGTGGTGTAGAAAAAAAAAAAAAAAAAATCAGGGAAAAAACAATTTTTGGTGATTTTTCTGCTAAGAATTCGACAAGTACACGCATGAGAGTTCAGCACTCCGAGACGCGCTTGAGCGGTAAATACGGGTAATAAAACATTTTTTCTGACCCAATTTATCTACGTGCACATATGATAGTATACCATTAAAAAGGCCGTGCTTTCTATAATTCTATAATTTTTTCACAGAAAATGAATTTTGGAGGTAAACCCTTGAAACGGACTCCTTAAGTGCTTTCTCAAAGGTTACCGGTGTCATTAAAATAAACTCTGCATCATCATAGTCACTTAGCCATGTTTTGATTCACACCAAAATATCAAGATCTTTTCTTTCTATAATATCACAAATATCAAGCATCTTCATTCTTTTATCCCTTCTGCTGGTAAACTCTGGAACAGCCTTCCTTCATCAGTATACCCTCCTGCCTATGACTTGACCTCCTTCAAGAAAGGAGTGTCAAGAGACCTCTTCTCCCAAAATTGACCTCCTTTGGCCTCTTGTTCTGTTTTTCTTTTGTTGCAGCAGCACTTGGCAGGCATTTTTGTTGCTACTTTGTTTTAATGCCCTTGAGCTGTCTCCTGTTCCAGCTGCAGGCTTACTAAAAATTAGCTCAGTATTATTTTTACCACTGAATTGAGTGTAAGAACTTATTGTGGTCTACGATGGTCTCAGTTAATTTTTCCTTGGCCTCCTCTTTATGCATATTGCATATCATGATTTTAAGTTTCATCTTTCCAACACTCCTGGTATGAATTTGCTCAACAGCCTTCAGTAATTGAGCAGCCTCATCCCTTGTGTTCTCATTGCCAAAGTTCATGACAATGTTGCCTCCATTTGTGAATCTTGAATCAGTTATTTGTACACCGTTCAGTGCCTGGGAGACTTCATCTTCATATCTGTTGCCTTCCTTTCCTGGTCAGAAACTTTCACAACTAGGAGATTCTTCTTGACTTTCCTGTCTCTCTCCGCCACCTCAGCCCATCTGAGATCCACATGGTCAGTGCGTAGCACGTCGGCTACCTCTCCCCGCTCCTCCTGCACCTTCTCAGCCCTTGATTCAACTTCGTCTTTTACTACTGATATATAATGAAATAATTCTTGTTTAAGTTCATCCAATGTTGGTAGCCAGAGATGCCTTGTGAGGGCATGGAATGCAAATCCAGTTTAATTCTTTGTAGATTATCCTGCTTGATTCCTGTCAGATGAGTACATTTCACATGGCACCACTTACGACACAAACAGCATCCTGTCCATTTCAACGCTTCGCCTGTAAAATCTACACAGACGTAACACCAACCTTTCATGTCCCTGCCTGCCATTGTCGACACAGCAGCTTCCGTGCAGGCCTCACACGGCGCACATCTGCTCACTATCACTACTCACTACTCAGCGGCCTGGGGCTTGCCTTGGGTGCCCCCGCTGCCACCCAGCTCCCTCCTATCAACTTCAGTTTCCTAACATGACAAATATTTTTTTTACAGCACACACGTCTTTTTGTGTCCCAACGGCCACCACTGGTGCTGGTGTTGAGTGAGGCCTTGCCTGCTCGATTGGTCCCTGAGTGTGGCAGTGAAGGAACCTTGCTGCCGTCTGCTCCAGCATCTCTGAGTTTCCTGCAAGACCAGCCGACTCCTCACATCCAGAGTAGTGTTACAGTGGAGGCTGCAAGGCAGGGCAGCAGCTGGAGTGGCTGGAATCAGCAGGAGCAGACTGCTACTGGTGTGAGCTTCAGGAGGGATCAGAACTACCAACAACAACAACATCAACATCAGCTACTGCTGGCATCTTCACCCACAAAGGGTTGAATTTCAGAAGTGTGAGAAGATCTGAGAGTTTACCAGCCACAGCCAAGAGTGTAGGAAAAGACTTTCCTGGAAGGATGACCTCAAAAAATACACCCAGACACCCTGCTGTAAGACCTCATGAAAGCCGTGAGCGTGGCAAAAGGTTTAGAAATAAGACTAACCCCAAACATCACACCCTTACACACACTGGTGAAAGAAATCATATATGTGAAGTCTGTGGAAAATTTTTCAGTCGGAAGAGTAACCTCAACACACACTCCCTTACACACACTGGTGAAGGAAATTATGAGTGTGAAGTTTGTGGAAAACATTTCAGTCGGAAGAGTACCCTTAACACACACTCCCTTACACACACTGGTGAAAAAAATCATAAATGTGAAGTCTGTGGAAAACATTTCAGTCTGAAGAGTACCCTTAACACACACTCCCTTACACACACTGGTGAAAAAAATCATAAATGTGAAGTCTGTGGAAAACATTTCAGTCGGAAGAGTACCCTTAACACACACTCCCTTACACACACTGGTGAAAAAAATCATAAATGTGAAGTCTGTGGAAAATTTTTCAGTCGGAAGAGTAACCTCAACACACACTCCCTTACACACACTGGTGAAAGAAATCATAAGTGTGAAGTCTGTGGAAAATGTTTTAGTCAGAAGAGTACCCTCAACACACACTCCCTTACACACACTGGTGAAAGAAATCATGAGTGTGAAGTCTGTGGAAAATGTTTCAATCAGAAGAGTAACTTCAACACACACTCCCTTACACACACTGGTGAAAGAAATCATGAGTGTGAAGTCTGTGGAAAATGTTTCAATCAGAAGAGTCACCTCAACACACACTCCCTTACACACACTGGTGAAAGAAATCATGAGTGTGAAGTCTGTGGAAAATGTTTCAGTCAGAAGAGTAGCCTCCACAGACACTCCCTTACACACACTGGTGAAAGAAATCATAAATGTGAAGTCTGTGGAAAATGTTTCAGTCAGAAGAATAGCCTCCACAGACACTCCCTTACACACACTGGTGAAAGAAATCATAAGTGTGAAGTCTGTGGAAAATGTTTCAGTCTGAAGAGTAACCTCAACACACACTCCCTTACACACACTGGTGAAAGAAATCATAAATGTGAAGTCTGTGGAAAATGTTTCAGTCTGAAGAGTAGCCTCAACACACACTTCCTTACACACACTGGTGAAAGAAATCACAAATGTGAAGTCTGTGGAAAATGTTTCAGTCTGAAGAGGAACCTCAACACACACTCCCTTACACACACTGGTGAAAGAAATCACAAATGTGAAGTCTGTGGAAAATTTTTCAGTCAGAAGAGTAACCTCAACACACACTCCTTTACACACACTGATGAAAGAAATCATGAGTGTGAAGTCTGTGGAAAAAGATTCAAACTGAAGAAGGTATGGAAGATGCACACCTTCAGACACTGTGGTCATAAGGGCTTCAAGTGCGATGTGTGTGGGAAGAGATTCATCACCAAGCCAGAGATTGCCAAACATATGAAGGTCCACTTCCGCTGAGGTGTTGTGCCGTGAGGCAGTGCTGCTGTGTGTGGGAGTGAAAGTGTGCTGTGGTGGTGTTATGGGGCAAATAAATGGTGACAGACAGCATGATCTGTTATCCACTTTCCAGCTTGGGCTGCATGTGGTTAGTGGGTTCTGTGAGTGTGCTGGGCTGGCTGTTGTGGTCGGGGCTTATTTGTCAAGTGTGTGTGTGTATTAATAGTAGTAATGAACAGTGTATTTGGTCTTACCCGCCATTAAGCTGAAAATGGGGGTGGCAGTAGTTCTCCTTGACGAACGTGAACGGAACGAGACACAGTCCCAGGGTGGCTAACAGCACATACGTCACCCACCGGTAGCCTGGAAGGGGGGGGATTACATGAGTACAGGTAATGAGTGAAAGGGGGCAGGTCACCCATTGGTAGTCTCAAATGCATCGGCTTACACTGTCAGGAAGTGTTTCTCTGGTGTCTGTGTGATGTAATAGAACTGAAAATAGCCCAATAAACTATTAGTAGTAGTAGTATATTTTTTTTATAGTAGCAACATTTACAGGGGTCTTCATGGACGGTTTTGTGATGCCGGTGATAGTTGTACCCGACTTCTGCACATTGAACGGGAAAACTACGCATGTGGGCTTGGGAAATAGTAGTAATAGGATCCGGAGACGTTTATAAATATGAACCTGAGGGCAAGGTTTCCCGGGGGCATATTCCCGGAGTCTCTGCTGGTGTGTGGTCCCTGAGTGGAAACGTTCAGCTATAACTTCGAAACTAACCACGGGCCGTTCTGGAAAATACTCTCATTGTGATTCCCACTCAAAATTACCAACAATACGCCCCACGAAATAATACTTAACCAGATTATATATATATATATATATATATATATATATATATATATATATATATATATATATATATATATATATATATATATATATATATATATATATACCTGTGTTCCTTCTTTCCCATAAATCTTTCCTCTTTTTTGATACATTCTCTCTCTCTCTCTCTCTCTCTCTCTCTCTCTCAAGTTCCACACTACAAGTTGCTTCATAAGATCAAGGAAATAGGTATCGGGGGTAAGCTTCACAAATGGATCAACCACTGGCTAAGCAATAAAAAGCAAAGAGTTGTAATAAATGGAGTGACCTCTGAGTGAATGCTAGTCACTAGCTAGTGGTGTGACCCCCAAGGCTCTGTCCTGGGACCCGTTCTCTTCGTCATTTACATCAACGACATTAACCTTGGTCTCAAAAATTTCATTATTAAATTTGCGGACGACGCGAAAAGCGGCGGTACTTACAGAATGTGACAGGCGAAGCCTACAAGAAGATTTGCGTAAAATGTCAGTAAAATGGGAAATGCCTTTTAATATAAACAAGTGCAATATTCTGCAGGTTGGATCTAGAAATATAAAGAAGGACTATAAAATGTGCGGCGTTAAAATTAAAAGCGTTCACTCGGTCAAAGATCTTGGCGTCACAGTCGCGTTTAGCCTCAAGTTTTCCCAGCAGTGCAACGAGCTAGTCCATTAAAAAAGCAAACAGGATGATGGGTTTGATTAAGATAAATTTTTCATTCAAGAATAAACATGTTATACTACCTTTGTATAATAGTTTCGTCAAACCTCATTTGGAGTATGTCGTGCAGTTTTGGTCTCCCCACCATGCGAAAGACATTGCTAAATTAGAAGGTGTTCAGCGTAGAGCAACCAAGACGATTCCTTCATTACGAAACAAACCCTACGAGGAAAGGCTGTCACATCTAAACCTGTTTCCTCTTGAAAAACGCCGCCTAAGAGGAAAACTGATCAAGTGCTTTAAAATACTTAACGGTTTCACCAACGTGGATCCGACCAAGCTGTTTGTACGTGATGGAAGTTTCGACGCGAACGAGACATAATGGCGCTTTGAACTCACATGTAGACAAGTTCATTCAGATTCCACAAAATTCTTCTTCACTAATGCTGTCGTTCGAAATTGGAACAGATTACCACCATCAATGGTACAGTGTAACTCGATTGCATCGTTTAAGATCGAATAATATTGACCGCTATCTCCTTAATTCATCTCAATGTTCACCAGGTCAGTTTCAACGTCATGGTGGCCGTATAACAAATATGTACTTACGTGCTGCTGCTGGGCTGAGTGGGAACACGAATGGACGAGTGATGGAAGCAGTGAAAGAGTTCCTGGAAATAATGTGTCGTACAAGATGTAGGGAATAGTATTGTGTCCCATGTACGCAGGATTCTGTCTGTTCTGTAGGTTTTTGTTTCTCGTCACAGACGTTACAAAGGCGGCAAGTGACCTGTGACATCAAGATCAAGGTCAAGCGGAGGCCGATCCAAATCCCAGCAGGGCCGACAGGCGTGACGGGGCTCAGGAGGCACTGGCAGCGGTCCCACAGCCTGACCAGCGCCCTGACACGCCCCAGAAGAGTGTGAAGTGTGCCTCGCGCCGCCCAGGGTGAGTGTGAGGGTGACGGAGCTGTGCGGGAGGAGGGGCGCCCCGGGCACGAGGGACATTCGCCCTTTGATCCCTGAAGGACGGGTGACCCCCAGGCGGGAATATTGGTGTTCCGTGGAGGGCCCAGTGTCGCGCCCGGTAAAGGTTCAGTATAACTCCGGCGCCTTAATTTTGGTCTGTTTTCTTCCAAACCTTCACAAAACCCTTTGCATACAGTGAGTGGCGAGTCGCCGCGCTGGTCGGATGTGTTGGGCCTTGCTCGCGAAAGCGGTGTGTCGACATGGCTGGCCGAACCAAGAACTCGGTGGAGTTCTGTTACGTTTGTGCGGATCCCACAGGCGATGAGTGTCTGTGCCCTAAATGGTGTCGTGAAGTGTGCTCATCTGTCTGGAATTAAGTCGGAGAATATACCAAAAATAAATTGGATTTGCAACCCATGCCTTCATAAAGCATCTCTGGCTACCAAAATTGTGGGAAAAATGGAAGAATTCAAGCTAGAATTATCTAAGGAAATATCAGAAGTGAAACAAGAAGTTGAGTCACGAGCAGTGAGCGTGAAGGAGGAGCTGGGGGAGGTGGTGGACGCATTGCAGCGGGCTGAGCATGTGGAGTCAGCAGATGCAACTTGGGCTGAGGTCATCAAACGTAAGAGGAAAGTTAAGAAGAATTTACTTGTTGTCAAGGCCTCTACACAGGAAAAGAAGATATGCAATGTGCATAAAGAGGAGACCAAGGAAAAAATAAAGGAGACCATCTTAGACCGCAATGAGTTCTCACATGCCATTGGGGGTGTTGAGGATAAGATTGAGTTGGTTTTTAGCAAGCCTGCGGCTGGCGGCACGATGCATTACATTTTGAGGTGTGACCCAACTGTAAGAGAGCTGATTCACAAGAATCACGACAAGCTAAAATTAGAATGGGGAATATACACAGTGAGAGACAGATACCATGCAATTATATGCTATCATTGTCAGAGATATGGCCATCTTGAGGCCAACTGTACTGCCAAGACCAATGGAGACGTCCCAAATTGTTTCAAATGCGCTGGCAATCATAAATCACAGGAGTGCACCATGGCTGAGAAGAAATGCTGGTATTATTCTAGTGTTTGCCCATACTCACCCCTCGCAACCAAAATTGGCTAGGGGGCCATTGAGACTGCAGGGAATGCGGTGGTATACATGAAATGCGTCGCAAATGCATAGTTTTTGAGTTATGGGGGGTTGAAAAATACCCTGGATGTCGGGAAAATCCTTACAATTACTTAGATGTAGGGAAATTTCGTACATTGCGGGATTTTTTTACAACATACGGGAAACCACACAATTTCACTCACTCTCCATACCAAAGAGGGGTTCGAGGGGGGCGAAGCCTCCCCTTCACAGTATTACGGTCATAATGAAGCATCAAAACGGTAAGTAATTTACGTCATAAGAATCTTTCAACCGTCATATACGACTATGTATTCACTTACTGTTCGCACGTACGAACGCGTGAAGCAGGTCAGTGAAGTGACGAAGCTTCTTCGGAGGAGGATGGGTCTGGTGAAGCTGGTGGAATCATCTTGGCGTCGTCAGCAATGTAATAGCTAATGTTGAAGAAGGGGACGTAAGCACTTCTTTCAATGCCCCTCAGTTAGCTGTTAGGTCGTAAAGTTCGGTTGGGGTATTTAAAGAGGGGGGTCCAGGGGGGTGGGGCGCAGCCCCATCTTGGTTAGCAGCGGGGGTCGATGGGGGCAAAGCCCCCCCGTTAGCAGGTCGTAAAGTTCGGTTGGAGTAGTTTAAATATGCTCCCCCACCCAAATACCCCGACTTCCCGCGGGTCCCCCCAAGCTACTGGCGCCGCCTTCATATGGTTGAGGGACATGTATTTTGTTTTTAAACCCTTTCATTGGTAACCGCTTGCAACAGGCGTTAGGCGTATTTGCTGGTGGCGCTAAACGCCCCCTGCGACCTCCACCCGCACTCAAATCTATGAGAGTGTTCCAACACTAATTCTCACAACACAGGAGTGCCAGTTGAGTGGATTCTTCCCTAGATTTGGTGGAAAATCATATCAGCCCAGCGCGGCAAATCTACGGACGAGTAATTGGTGGATGTTTTGCCCAATATAGCGGCATTTTTGCATAGCTTCACCTATCACCGACTGATTCTTTGACCAAATAGTTGTAAATATTGCAGTTGGCAATGCTCCCTTGCCAGAATCTGAAGAAAAAAATGTCCGCAGTTCCCTCAATATGGCTGATCATCACGCACGCACTGACGTAAGTGTTAACATTCAACACTCCCTGAACGTGCATGTACGTTCGCAAGAGAAGCATACATAACCGACTCCTATAGATCTGGACCTCCTCTTTTCAATGGTGTTTTTGGTTTTTAGCTGTGATGAATAGTTTTTGAGATACAGAGGTTAAAAGAGACCCCCAATTGGGCTGCCCGACTGCGCCTGAGGCAGTGGCGTTCCTGAGGGGGGGGGCGAGGGGGGGCTGTTTGAAATCGCCCCCCGGGCCCCAAAGTGAGGGGGGCCCCAAAATGCGAAATTTAACCATTGCTGCTATGGCAGGAGGACAAGCTAAATTCAGTGGCCCCAAAATGGTCAAGGGCCCCATTTATATTTGGACCCGAAAGACAAATTTGGGTCTCACTAAAGGGCCCCAATTTTCAATTTTGTAAACAAAAATGTAACAAAAATGTTCAATTATTCAGTGTGCACCTAGTTTTAAGAAATAAAATGTCTGAAATTTGCATTTACAAGTGCCTTTAAAATGATTCTACAATTGCTCATATTCTAAAAATTTTCCCGGGGTGGGGGGGTGGGGGGGTGGGGGCTAACAGCACCCCACTAAACCCCGCAGCTGCTTTGGCTCATTGTGCTCGCCTCTCACCCCATAAGAGGGGCCCCAAATGGGAATGAGCCCCCCGGGCCCCAAAATGTAGGAACGCCCCTGGCCTGAGGGGATAGTCGCGTCCACACTGCGTGCAAGGAAAGGGTTAACTATGATAAATGGAGGCGTATTATGGTGTGCTGGAGGCGCGGAGTCAATAGCCACAATCACCTCGTATATTGGGAACACAAACCCGTGAAGCAGATTCAGAATACGGTCAGTCAGGATCCCAGGATCCACGGTTCGAACAGCTCGGGCAGGAGGTTCGAGAGCCTGCACTTGGTGTAGAACCCGCAGTACTGTTTAAGACGCGGCGTTGGACGGTTCACGGTTAACCGGTGGTTTTTCTTGTGTCAGTGATAAACAATGAAGATACACTGTGTTTGGTGCCACGGACGCTACTATCAGGACAGAAACCTTGCGATGAGGCGACAACCTACTGGCACCGGTGCTAGAGAGGGCATGAGTGTGATGTAGGCGGTTTATTTAGGCACAGATGGCCTCCGGCGCCACGCCAGACGGTGAGGTGAGCATCGTTTGGGGTAAATGTCGAGAGAGTTGCCCATCTCACCGCGGTAATTCTCACTCTAACCATGGGTTAGATCTCATAATTTTATGCATTTTGAACCCCATATATATGCCTCGCAAATTGATAGACGGTAAAGATTCGTATTAGGTCCGTGCCAGTATCTCATAATCTACTTTATGAAACATCACTATCTCTTCATATATCTTTTCTACAAACCTTCAACAGTCATGGAAACGCTTTGAAAATCGAATTCAAGGACTAATTTTTTACTCTTGAAAATAGTGGATAATGTTTACGAAAGCGCGTCGCCTCCTCTGCTGGCCGCGGCGACGCTGCAGCCGCCGCAGCCGCAAAATAGCTCGCAGAGGGCTTAGGGTCGGGGAGCATATTTAAACTACTCCAACCGAACTTTACGACCTACTAACGGGGGGGCTGCGCCCCCCTCGACCCCCCCTTCTAACCAGGGGGGGCTACACCCCCCTCATGTATATGTGACTTATTTCAGCGAGGAGGTATTTCTCGCAACACCCGCTGCAGCGTCGCCGCGGCCAGCAGAGGAGGCGACGCTTTCGTAAACATTATCCCATATTTTCAAGAGTAAAAAAAAAAAGTCCTTGAATTGGATTTTCAAAGCGTTTCCATGACTGTTGAAGGTTTGTAGAAAAGATATATGAAGAGATAGTGATGTTTCATAAAGTAGATTATGAGATACTGGCACGGACCTAATACGAATCTTTACCGCGGAAAAACTTAAAAGTAGACAAAAAGTGGTAAAAGTAGTGAAAAAGCATATTATACATACGCGCGATGTGTTTTGATGGCGGCCATATTGGGAAGTGAGCAGTGTTGCCTACGATCCGGTTAGCGATGGTACGCTAGGTTAGCGATGGTACGCTTAGTTAGCCATTAGCCCACGCATGTGAGACCAGGTCCACCACGCGTTTTTTTTTTTTTTTTTAGAACACGCACCTTTACCTAATACTATACCCGGCCCAAACCTACACAAAAGCCTTTGGGTAAAGGTGCGTATTCTAAAAAAAAAATAACCACGCGTGGTGGACCTGTCTCACATGCGTGGGCTAATCGCTAACTAAGCGTACCATCGCTAACCTAGCGTACCACCGATAACCGATCGTTGGCAACGCTGCTCACATCGCAATGGCGTCGCCATGTAAACACATCGCGCGTATGTATAATATGCCTTTTCACTACCTTTACCACTTTTTCATTACTTTTAAGTTTTCCGCCTTCATATTATGGTTAAGGGACATGTATTTCGTCCCTTAAGTACAATATGGAGGCGTAATATCGTATTTTGGAGGCGGGGAACAAAGTATCCCAGTCCCCCCCGTGAAGTACCCGAGGCTGCCGCAAAAAACTCACTAACTTTTCAAAAATCGCTAGCAGCGATTCTATCAATTTTCGAGGCGTATATATGGGGTTCAAAATGCATAGAATTATGAGATCTAACCCATGGTTAGGGTGAGAAGTACCGCAGTGAGATGGGCAACTCTCTGAACATTTACCTCGTTTGGTGGGTTCACTACGCTTCTCTTCCAAAACAAGCTTGGGGATCCAGTGAGAGTGCGTGGTTTCTGTATGGGGAACACTAAATTCGTCGCAAACACTCATTTTAGTGGCGGTGGGGCGAAAAAATCCCAAAATGTAGGGAATTTCCCTAGACCATAAAGCCGTTAAAAATATTTACTTTTACACAAACTCCATTCTTTTTGGGTGGCGTTTGTTACAAAATAAACAGTCTCGTGATGCGTGGCATCTAGCCGAGAGTCGCTTGATGTCTACTATAGAGAATTTGACAAGTGATTACTGTATGGATAGCTAATTCAGTATCTCATGACCTTACAGCACCACCTATGACAAAAAAAGCCCACCTCAAGATCACTCACCCACCATAAATGATCCAGGGCATTCATGGTGGGTTGCGCTATGCCACCACCACCTACAATTAGCTCGAATTAGGCCCTAAAAAGGGTCTGCCGACGTTCTCGGGTTAAAAGCTACTTAAGTATTACCAAACATGTGAGAGAATCGGATCATGTTCCTGCCCTGAAGGAGCAGTATGTACCCTGGCAACACTATAATAGCCTAGCAACAGTGCACACATCAACCCTCGCCCCAGCCCTCGACAGCGCTCACGAGGGATGAAGTGAAATGTTTTTTATAAATAGTTCCGTGCTTTACTTATTCAGCATTTTAAGAAAAATCTGTTCACACCATCGTGTTCAGGAGGTTTTTCTCTGTAAGATGGAATTGTTAATTTTAGTACTCATATCATAGCCGCTGCAAATGGTAGTTATATGTAAAATGTGTTATAAACATTACCGATTGATTCTTTAACTTCAACTTGTCACTATTTATTTATTTTCGTTTTATTAAGTTTTCACAAACATATTCAAGTTCTGCAATCACTGCTGCGTTTAACGGTGTTAACCAAAATGCTCAATCTGATGTATGAGGTGAGTTACGGCAAATAATAGAGAAGCATGTGTGTGATGTCACTCCTTCTGACCGAGGGATCTTGCACGAGAAAAGTTAATCGTCAACTCTTCTCGTTTTCTCGCCTTCCAGCTCACTTTCTCACCATTACCTGCGCACTGCCTGTGTGGCCATCTGCTTTGCTTATAATTTATTAAAGTTTCTCGCTCCCTTTGTGGCCGTGGCCTTAGGTAGGTTATGTTAAGTTAGGTTTGATTAGTTTAAATTTATTCAGCACGCAGTGTAGGGCGGCAGAAATACGCAGTGCAGGACGAGACCAGTGGGACGTGGCAGCAGCGGTCCACTATGTGGGTCAGTGTTGCAAAAAGTAACTCCTCACAGAAATAAGTAGATGTGTTGTCCACCACTCACGCGCGCTTGGGGAATACGCAGCAGGAAAAACATTAATTTTCCTGGTTTTGTTCTAGTTTGTCCACTTGTGATCTCTGTGAGCAGTGATTGAAATATAGAAACAGTAAACAAGTTGAACTTCTCTCTGCGAGCTAATTTGTGGCTGCGACGATTGGTGCATGTATAACAGGCATTGAAAATTCAATCATTTTATTAGTGATTTAATGATTTCCAATAGAAACAGTCAGCAGATTATTTCATAATGCACCAAAAACTACCAGAAAAAGTTTTGTCCAACAGTGTCCACAGGTGACGGTCTGGAAATTTACCGGGTTTGAAGGAACCCACCAACCCGCTCGTCCTTTATTGGTTAAACTGAAACTAACTTAACCTGGTAAACTTTACAAGTGCGCCTGTCTCGCACTTGTGGATGAATCTATTAACCTAAGGTAACAGAGGGGGCTTTGCCCCCCCCCTCCCCCTCGACCCCCTACCTGCTACATGGGAACTAGTCGTAAAGTTTTTATCCTGTTTACATGATTTCACTAACACCGTATACAACATTGTATTGCTTGCATTTGGAAGCCTTTTTTTTTTGTTATATATATATATATATATATATATATATATATATATATATATATATATATATATATATATATATAAAAAATTCAGGAAAAGATAATTTATATTTTTTTTCCCCAAAAAAATCCTACAAAGAAATTCATAATTAATTTTTGAAGGTATATAGAGCAAAAATTCGGCTTCTAAATTTACATATTTTTACACTCGTTCTTTTGGTGAAAAATCTTTTTTGATACATTCAGAACTTTTGAAGTAGTTTGCATTTTGTGCGAGCAACTTTAGAATGGAGAAAAAGCCGCTTTTCTAAATTGTGATCTAGCCTGTATCACTTTGTATGAACGGTGCTGGAGGTCTCTGAGAGTTTTCTGCATAAAGGCATCCGGTCCCCTTCTTTTACAAGAATATTATCCATTATTGATGGGGTATCAGGAGGCGCCACCTCCCCCTCAACACCAGGCTTGGATGCTGTAGTGGCTGTAGAGGTTCCTCATGTCTCTAGCTGCCTCCTCCTGGCAGCTATAGCACATTCTCTCCTCCTCTGGGCCTTCTTAGAAAGTTGTGGCATGTTTTCAAGCATGAAAACTGCAAGATTTCTGCCGGGAAATGCTGTATCCCACGCGTGACAAAGGCGGGTTGATAGCTGAGATGTGTGAGGAAGCAGAGAGCACCCCACGGCTCTGACTCACGATCCAGAATTGCCAGCTAGGAATGAGCAAGTGGTGTAGAAAATTATATAAAAAAATAAAAAAATAAAAAAAATCAGGGAGACTTCATCTTCATATCTGTTGCCTTCCTTTCCTGGTCAGAAACTTTCACAACTAGGAGATTCTTCTTGACTTTCCTGTCTCTCTCCGCCACCTCAGCCCATCTGAGATCCACATGGTCAGTGCGTAGCAGGTCGGCTACCTCCCCCCGCTCCTCCTGCACCTTCTCAGCCCTTGATTCAACTTCGTCTTTTACTACTGATATATTATGAAATAATTCTTGTTTAAGTTCATCCAATGTTGGTAGCCAGAGATGCCTTGTGAGGGCATGGAATGCAAATCCAGTTTAATTCTTTGTAGATTATCCTGCTTGATTCCTGTCAGATGAGTACATTTCACATGGCACCACTTACGACACAAACAGCATCCTGTCCATTTCAACGCTTCGCCTGTAAAATCTACACAGACGTAACACCAACCTTTCATGTCCCTGCCTGCCATTGTCGACACAGCAGCTTCCGTGCAGGCCTCACACGGCGCACATCTGCTCACTATCACTACTCACTACTCAGCCTTACCCAGCGGCCTGGGGCTTGCCTTGGGTGCCCCCGCTGCTACCCAGCTCCCTCCTATCAACTTCAGTTTCCTAACATGACAAATATTTTTTTTACAGCACACACGTCTTTTTGTGTCCCAACGGCCACCACTGGTGCTGGTGTTGAGTGAGGCCTTGCCTGCTCGATTGGTCCCTGAGTGTGGCAGTGAAGGAACCTTGCTGCCGTCTGCTCCAGCATCTCTGAGTTTCCTGCAAGACCAGCCGACTCCTCACATCCAGAGTAGTGTTACAGTGGAGGCTGCAAGGCAGGGCAGCAGCTGGAGTGGCTGGAATCAGCAGGAGCAGACTGCTACTGGTGTGAGCTTCAGGAGGGATCAGAACTACCAACAACAACAACATCAACATCAGCTACTGCTGGCATCTTCACCCACAAAGGGTTGAATTTCAGAAGTGTGAGAAGATCTGAGAGTTTACCAGCCACAGCCAAGAGTGTAGGAAAAGACTTTCCTGGAAGGATGACCTCAAAAAATACACCCAGACACTCTGCTGTAAGACCTCATGAAAGCCGTGAGCGTGGCAAAAGGTTTAGAAATAAGACTAACCCCAAACATCACACCCTTACACACACTGGTGAAAGAAATCATATATGTGAAGTCTGTGGAAAATTTTTCAGTCGGAAGAGTAACCTCAACACACACTCCCTTACACACACTGGTGAAAGAAATCATAAGTGTGAAGTTTGTGGAAAACATTTCAGTCTGAAGAGTACCCTTAACACACACTCCCTTACACACACTGGTGAAAAAAATCATAAATGTGAAGTCTGTGGAAAACATTTCAGTCTGAAGAGTACCCTCAACACACACTCCCTTACACACACTGGTGAAAAAAATCATAAATGTGAAGTCTGTGGAAAATGTTTCAGTCTGAAGTGTAATCTCAACACACACTCCCTTACACACACTGGTGAGAGAAATCATAAATGTGAAGTCTGTGGAAAATGTTTCAATCAGAAGTGTAATCTCAACACACACTCCCTTACACACACTGGTGAAAGAAATCATAAATGTGAAGTCTGTGGAAAATGTTTCAGTCGGAAGAGTAACCTCAACACACACTCCCTTACACACACTGGTGAAAGAAATCATAAATGTGAAGTCTGTGGAAAATGTTTCAGTCAGAAGAATAGCCTCCACAGACACTCCCTTACACACACTGGTGAAAGAAATCATAAATGTGAAGTCTGTGGAAAATGTTTCAGTCTGAAGAGTAACTTCAACACACACTCCCTTATACACACTGGGGAAAGAAATTATAAATGTGAAGTCTGTGGAAAATGTTTCAATCAGAAGAGTCACCTCAACAAACACTCCCTTACACACACTGGTGAAAGAAATCATAAGTGTGAAGTCTGTGGAAAATGTTTTAGTCAGAAGAGTAGCCTCAACGCACACTCCCTTACACACACTGGTGAAAGTGAAAGAAATCATAAATGTGAAGTCTGTGGAAAAATTTTCAGTCGGAAGAGTAACCTCAACACACACTCCCTTACACACACTGGTGAAAGAAATCATAAATGTGAAGTCTGTGGAAAATGTTTCAGTCTGAAGAGTAACCTTAACACACACTCCCTTACACACACTGGTGAAAGAAATCATAAATGTGAAGTCTGTGGAAAATGTTTCAGTCTGAAGAGTAGCCTCAACACACACTTCCTTACACACACTGGTGAAAGAAATCACAAATGTGAAGTCTGTGGAAAATGTTTCAGTCTGAAGAGGAACCTCAACACACACTCCCTTACACACACTGGTGAAAGAAATCACAAATGTGAAGTCTGTGGAAAATTTTTCTGTCAGAAGAGTAACCTCAACACACACTCCTTTACACACACTGATGAAAGAAATCATGAGTGTGAAGTCTGTGGAAAAAGATTCAAACTGAAGAAGGTATGGAAGATGCACACCTTCAGACACTGTGGTCATAAGGGTTTCAAGTGCGATGTGTGTGGGAAGAGATTCATCACCAAGCCAGAGATTGCCAAACATATGAAGGTCCACTTCCGCTGAGGTGTTGTGCCGTGAGTCAGTGCTGCTGTGGTGGTGTTATGGGGCAAATAAATGGTGACAGGCAGCATGATCTGTTATCCACTTTCCAGCTTGGGCTGCATGTGGTTAGTGGGTTCTGTGAGTGTGCTGGGCTGGCTGTTGTGGTCGGGGCTTATTTGTCAAGTGTGTGTGTGTATTAATAGTAGTAATGAACAGTGTATTTGGTCTTACCCGCCATTAAGCTGAAAATGGGGGTGGCACGACAACACCGTCACCACTTGCCCCTCTCCATACCCTCCCGTCTTCTCATTCTTTCCTTCCCTCCCCTCCTCCTCTCAAGTGCTCTGCCCCCCTCCCCCCCTACCCCACTCTTCCCCCAATCAGAAATAACAGGTGCAGCATTTACATGTGTTTTGTACGTCCTCAGATCTCGGTGTACCGCTCGGGAATTTATGTAAAAAAAAAAAAGCAAGTTGCGAGACATGAGTTTTATTATCATAAGTAAATAGTGTGTTCTCTGATCTAACTCTCCAGTCACTGCCAAGACAACCTGTGAATCACAACTTTGGTTCATGAGTAAAACTTTGCTAAAATTCATGTGGGCGACAGGCACCACGCGGCCGTGCCTTGACGTGCCCTTCATGTGAGGCTCGGCCAGCAATGCCCAGACTTACTCCCTTCACTATTCCTTGTGCTGGAACACTTACCACAATGGTGACACAACCTTTCTGACCCTGCCCCCACGGTGGGAAATGAGTCCCTAATGATGACGAAGATCAAGGGCAGATAAATGAACAAGCAGAGGACAGGTGGCTCTGTACGGTGGCATGTGTGATTGACGCAAACAGGCAAAGAAACAAATCAAGCCGGAGACACCCGAGTAACCCTTCAACCTAGACCACCAGCAGACCCATCACTATATCACCATGACTACAGGCACCATCACCAAGACAGTAACACGGCTGTCACTATGACCCATCCCCTCACCACTATCATCGCACATCACTATCCTCCTCCTTTATCATCACTATCATATGTTTATCCAGCGTGTATGAGGCACATGGCAACAGAGGGGCTTTCTCACCGATATGGCTGGAACTTTAACCTTTGATCACTGGAAGCCCGTTATGACACAAGTCCCCCCGTCACAACACGCCCCATGTCACTGCCACCACTATCCTCCCCCGCTGGTGCCGCCATCACCACCACTCAATCACAACCTCTGCATCATGTTCCTCACCTAAAGGATGGACGGGATGAGACAACGTGATGGGCAGTGTAAAAATAGCATTGTCACCATCACCACTAGCATTATCACACACACACACACACACACACCTCATACTCCCAGCGTACGTAAAGACTTAATGATCAAAACACAGCATACACAGAGGGATATAAATATGGAACGAGGGACAGCCAAGATGGATTGATATGACTGAGGAATACATGAAGGAGAGGCGGAAGGAATCAAGGGTTACTGTTGGAACCGTGGAGGGCATGATGAACAGGGAGAGGGAGACTGTCTCGCCGAGGTCACCCTTCAAGGAAAATATCTGGCGGGAGCAGAGTGCCACAGCCCCAGACAGACAGGTCAAGGAATGGAGGAGTAAGGAGATAAATACTGCCAAGGTCACCCTTCAAGGAAAATATCTGGCGGGAGCAGAGTGCCACAGCCCCAGACAGACAGGTCAAGGAATGGAGCCTTCAAGGAAAATATCTGATGGGAGCAGAGTGCCACAGCCCCAGACAGACAGGTCAAGGAATGGAGGAGTAAGGAGATAAATAATGCCAAGGTCACCCTTCAAGGAAAATATCTGATGGGAGCAGAGTGCCACAGCCCCAGACAGACAGGTCAAGGAATGGAGGAGTAAGGAGATAAATAATGCCAAGGTCACCCTTCAAGGAAAATATCTGATGGGAGCAGAGTGCCACAGCCCCAGACAGACAGGTCAAGGAATGGAGGAGTAAGGAGATAAATAAATAGGTTAAGAAAATTAAAATACAGCAAGGAATCAATAAATGGGTCCCGTGCCTACAAACAAACACAGGGACAAAAACACAAACAGACACACGCACGCACAGAACCACCGGCGGCCGCACCACAACCAAGAACAATAATAAACAACCGACACAGCTAAGGACTCACTGACGAGGCAACGAGCGCCACAACCCAGACACACCGCCGCCAGGGAGACGAGCAACCACTTGTAGGGCAGCACCAGCATCAGCAGCGCCACAACAAACAAGGTCGTGGTGGCCAGGGTCAGGTCATGCTGCTGTGGGGGGGCCGCTAGTCAGATGGGCTGATAGGCAGACGCATGCTCCCCGCGGTCAATGTTTGAGCGAGAGTAGTTCTCCTTGACGAACGTGAACGGAACGAGACACAATCCCAGGGTGGCTAACAGCACATACGTCACCCACTGGTAGCCTGGAAGGGGGGGGATTACATGAGTACAGGTAATGAGTGAAAGGGGGCAGGTCACCCATTGGTAGTCTCAAAGGAGGGGCCTAAAAAAAAATTAATTCCCCACCTCCACTTACACTCCTAGCCACTACCCTCCCCAGTCCACCTCTACACTTACTCTCAAAGGGGATGAAGAAGAGGAAGAGGAAGCAGAGTCCGACAAAGTTATTCATAGCGGTCATGATGCCGCCCACCATCACCTCCGAGCAGGGGTAGGCACTCTCCACGGCCAGCTCAAAGAACAGCGGGGAGGTGCCAAAGTTGAAGGCCACCCCCCCCACCACCGTCATGTAGATCTGCCCTGGAGGAGAGGAGGGGGAGAGCTGATGGGGTGGAGGAAGGTCAGTACTTTTAATTAAACACTTCCGCCTCTCACATCAACTATTTCCAAAGGCCAAAAAGGAGGTCATTCGGATTCTAATGATAGTGTTTTAACCCGGTAGCAGTGGGGATCATGTTTCTTAATGGTCCCTCTAAGCGAGAAAAATGAGGAAAAATCATCACTAACACAAACCATTTCAAAATATATATCAGCATTTGTGATCAGTTTATGCATCATCTATTTTTGGGGGTGTATATCATGACACAAATTTGGCCCTTCGCTGCTACATGGTAAAGCCACAAATTTGGCCCCTCGCTGCTACTGGGTTAAGGTTCCCAGTCCAGAAGAAGGGTCAAACTACCACCAGGGTCATAAAACTACTCATGGAAATGCCCAAGACTCCTACGAAAGCCTTGTCAAATATGTGAGCTTGGGCGGTGAAATGTTTGATAATATGACGCGAAGCCCTGACAAAACATTACTGGAACGTCCTCAAACTCAGCATGAAGAAAATTGACTGGCTGAATGCAGGAACCACCACGACAACTTACAGGTAGTGACGGGGATGGAGCCCCACGTGAGGAGGAAGAACCAGTAGAAGAGGGCGAGGTTGATGGCCAAGAAGACGAGGATTGTCAGCTTGATGTAACCGTACACCAAGTCCGTCATCCGCCCAACCACCAGCGCCAGCAGACCAGATGCAAAGGTGGAGGCCAATCCCACCCACATGGCATCACTCTGAGGGCAGGGAGGGGAGGGGAGGAAGACCAGCAGGAGAAGGAGGAGAGAAAAGACCAGGTTAGGAGGAAGAGGAGGAGGAGCATTGGACAGAGGAAGTGGAGTAATATGGAGGAAGAGGAGATGGAGAGAAGTGACCAAGTGAAAAGAAAGAAGAGGAGGAAAAGGAGTGGACATAGAACACTAAAAAATGCAAAATAATGTGTGTGCCACAGCATAGCTCACCTGTGTCATGCCCAGCTCATACAAGGAGAAGTTGAGGACGCTGGCCCAGGATGATGGCACCCCAAGACACAGGCTGTAGGCCAGGGTCACCAGCAGGAGCTCCCAGTTCCTGAAGGCAAGAGTAACAAAGAGGATTGAAGAGCCAAGCAACACAATGACCAACCAAAGAGTTAAAACTTCAAAGAATTCCACAAAGATGCTCCTTGCCTCCCTGAACACTGAGCAATATTGTTAACCTGTCCGCTGCGGTTGGTACGGATTTCTCCTTCACTGGTAGCCTGGTAACATATACTCCCAGGTCTTTCTCTGCCTCTGTGGTGGATAATGGAGTGTTTCCCATGTGGTATTGGTATGCTGGATATCCCCTCCCAAGGTGCAGGACTACATTTTTATTCATTGAATTGTAGCAGCCACTTTTTGTTCCACTCCTGTAGCTTGGTGATGTCTTCTTGTAGGAAGTCCTCAGTCAAGGGGTTAAGGTGGACATAACAGTTTGCTTTCCTGCTTCCATCTACACATACCACATGAATTATGGCCACTAAACAGCCACTGTGTACTCCACTTCAGCCACACCCTCACCACACCTCCCCTCTCCACAGCCTCACCTGGCCATGATCTTCACGCCCGCCCTGAAGTCCAGCCTCTCCACGTGAGATGTGAGGGAAGGGGGCATGGGCGGCTTGGCAGGGAAGTACAGGAACACCGTTGTGATCAGCGCCACACCCACACCCGCCCCTGCAGGGAAGAACTGGAGTGTGTGTGTGTGTGTGTGTGTGTGTGTACCTAGTTGTGCTATACAGGTAATGTCCTACAATAAGTTATCAGGACACCTCTCCTCCCGAATTTGACCTCTCTTTCGGCCACCTCTTTTGATTCTTTTTTTTTAGGAGCAGCGAGTAGTGGGCTTTTTTTATTATTGTTTCCTTTTTTTGTGCCCTAGAACTGTCTCCTTTGTTGTACTTGGTCAAACAACTTCAAACTCATTTAAGTTTTTGGATAAAGAAATCACAGAACCGAGGAGCAGCAGCCAAGATGGTCCCTGGCCTGAAGGGTTTCATGTGCAAGACTGGAAAAGTTTGGGCTGCCACCCTCAAAGAAGAGAAGAGAGCCAACACAACGGCAGTGCTCAGGGGGGTGAAGGAAGGAGACAGACCTGATAGAGAAGCTCTGTTTGTACGGGTCAGGGAGCAACGAGCGGAAGGCAAAGAAATCGAAAAAGACAAGATACCACAAAGCACACCTCTCACAGTGGAGCAGCAGCCTGGACACTCAAAAACAAGAATGAGTTTGAACTTAAATTTGACTAAATGACCCACAAGTATACCTCATTTCCTAAATATCATAACTAGGTAAATACACACACATACACAGGAGGTGGTTTGTGCAAGAAACATTCATGATTTTAAGGAAAAGTTGGATAAGAGAGGATATGGAGATGGGACAGCACGAGTGTAGCTCTTTTCCCATATGTCACAACTAGGTAAATACACACACACACACTCACACTAGTAAATTAGTAAACATTTGTTAATCATATGGCGTACAAAAAATAAATTACACACACACACACACACACACACACGCACACGCACGCACACTGTTATCAGCAAACTTCCCAAAACTGAAAGCCTCCCTCACAGATATACATGAGCCTCTTGATGTCTGCCTGAATCTCCTGCACCTCCTCAGGGCCCGGGTGAGGCGACGACGGGTCCTGCACAAGCAGCGGCTCCAGGTAACTGCCGGTGTTGCCCAGGGCATTGCACATCTGGGCGAAGGCTGACAAAAGGTGTGAGGATGAGTGAGAGGAGAGATAAAGTGGATAAATATGGAAGTGAAGGCAGGACAAAGTTAGCACCATACACACACACACACACACACACACACACACACACACACACACACACACACACACACACACACACACATTTCCCTTCCTTTCCCCTCCTTTCTTTTCTTTCCTTCCCTTTTTCCCTTCCACTTCTCCTCCTAACACACACACACACACACACACATTTCCCTTCCTTTCCCCTCCTTCCTTTTCTTTCCGTTCACTTCTCCTCCTAACACACACACACACACACACACACACACACATTTCCCTTCCTTTCTCCTAATTCCTTTTCTTTCCTTCCCTTCTTCCCTTCCACTTCTCCTCCTAACACACACACACACACACACACACACACACACACACACACACACACACACACACACACACACACACAAGATGAGACTAATAGAAGCAATAGATTAAACTATAGGAAAGCAGGGGTGGAAAACCTCAAGAAGTTTTTTGGTGAAATGGATTGGAAAGAGTTAATGAGTACAAGCGAAGTTCAAGGAAAGTATGATATTTTCATGAAGGCGTACGACACAGGTGTTATAAAGTTTGTACCAAAATACAGACCGAGGGAGAGGGCTAAAAAGGACTGGTTTAATGCAAGATGTGCAAAGGCAAAAGAAAAGAGAGACAAAGCGTGGTCAAGATTGAAAAGAAACAAAAATCAAAGAAACAAAGAAGACTTTAAGGCAGCGAGAAATGAGTACGTGAAAGTGAGAAAGGAAGAAGAGAAACGATACGAAAAGGATATTGTGGAAAAGTGTAAAGAACAACCTAAACTATTTTATAGATTTATAAATGGAAAAATTAAATCAAGAGAAACAATTGAAAGACTGACTGAAGAGAATGTAGAGATCGAGGATCCCAAAGGCATGGCGGAATTATTTAACAAAAAATTCCAGCAAGTGTTTATCAAAAAATCATTATTTAATGAACCACAAGAAAACAACTTAGATGTATATATGGAAGAGGTCAAAATAGATAAAGAGGAGATAAAAAAAAACTATTGGGGGAATTGGAAGAAGGGAAGGCCGTGGGACCGGATGGAGTTTCAGGTTTTATACTCAAAGAGTGCAGAAATGAGTTAGTCAGCCCGATATATGACATAATTAGGTGCTCAATAAAAACTGGCACAGTGCCTAGGGAGTGGAAGAGGGCAGAAGTGGTGCCTATATACAAAAGTGGAAAAAAGGAAGAACCCCTAAATTACAGACCGGTGTCTCTGACCAGCGTAGTATGTAAAATATGTGAGAAAGTAATAAAAGAACAATGGATGAGATTTCTAGAAGAACATAATCTAATCACAAACAATCAATATGGGTTTAGGAAAGGCCGCTCATGTGTGACAAACTTGCTGAGCTTTTACTCAAGAGTGACAGACAAATTACAGGAAAGAGACGGATGGGTGGATTGCATTTACCTAGACTTAAAGAAGCCATTTCACAAAGTTCCACATTCAAGACTGCTGTGGAAACTAGAAAATAAAGGAGGATTGAGAGGGAAAATGAAGTGCTGGATGGAAAGCTACTTAAGAGGAAGAGAGATGAGAACCGTGGTTAAGGACACTAGATCGGAATGGAGAACGGTGGAAAGTGGAGTGCCCCAGGGGTCGGTTTTAGCACCAGAACTCTTCCTAGTCTATATTAATGATATGCCAGAGGGAATAAACAGCTACATGAGCCTGTTCGCAGATGATGCTAAACTGCAAAGACATATAAGAAACAGTGAAGACTGCAGAGAGCTGCAAGAAGACCTAAACAAGATTTGGAAATGGAGTCAGAAATGATAGATGAAATTCAACGTGAAGAAAAGTCATGTTATGGAAATGGGAAAAAGTGTAGAAAGACCAAAATGGACATATAAAATGGGAGATGGGGAAATATTAAAGAAAGTAAATGAAGAGAGAGACCTGGGAGTAATAATGCAAGATTATATGCAACCTGAAAGTCATATAAATCGGATCTTCGGTGATACATATAACATGGTGAGAAATATAGGCATAGCATTCCACTACATGGACAAAGAAATGATGAAAAAATTAATTACTACTATGATCAGACCTAAATTAGAATACGCAGAAACAGTGTGGTCTCCACATATGAGGAAACACATAAAAAAATTAGAAAGAATACAGAGGATGGCAACAAAAATGGTTCCAGAACTGGAGGGGCTGACATATGAAGAGAGACTAAAGGAAATGGACTTACCAACACTAGAACAAAGAAGAGAAAGAGGAAACCTAATACAAATATATAGGCTATTGAGTAAAATGGAAGAAGTGGATAACAAGAAATTGCTACTAAGAGAAGAACCTTCCAGCAGGAATACTAGAGGACATAGTAAAAAGTTGAGGAAGGGAAGATGCTCAAGAGACATAAAGAAATACAGCTTCCCACAAAAAAATATAGAGGTTTGGAACAGACTAAGTGAAGAAATAGTATCGGCGAAGAGTGTGCAGAGCTTCAAGGAAAAGTTGGATAATTATAGATACGGAGACGGGACCACACGAGCGTAAGCCCAGGCCCTGTAAAACTACAACTAGGTAAATACACACACACACACACACACACACACCAGGTAAACACGCATACCTGTGGCAGTGGTGCGTTCTTTGGGGGGGAACCATACAGCAGCGATCATGGGGGGTGCTGCCATGACGAGGGTGCCAGCCGTGCCCACCAGGATGGCACACACATGGCACATCCTGCACGGGAGAGGAGGAGCAGGTGTAAGGAGGGAGTGTAACCAAAAGGGGGGTGAAGGGTAGGGAGGTGGCAGGTGAGGTGGTAGGTGAGGGTAGGGTGTGAAAGTAAAGAAAGGGGAGAGGAGGAGGGAAGTAGAGGAGAAGGGATGAGAGAGGGAAAAAAAGGGAAGGAGAGGGAGAGAGGAAATGTAGACAAAAACTGATATAGAAACTTTTTTTTTTACAGCAAAGGAGACAGCACAGGGGCACAAAAAAAAGGAAACAATAAAAAAAAGCCCGCTACTCGCTGCTCCTGTAAAGAATCCAAAGAGGCGGCTGAAAGAGCTGTCAATTACGTGAGAAAACCTACAAGTTATATATGAGAACTTACACACACACACACACACACACACACACACTCACACAGTAAAGAAGGTGGCATTGTCAGACACCAGCAGCGGCAGCGCCCTGAGCACCACACCGGCTGCGATGAGAGAGCAGCACACCAGCACACCCATACGCAGCCCACGGGCGCTCATCACCCAGCACATGGGAGCCACGAAGACCACAAAGGTGATGGTGCCCCAGTTCCCCATCATGGCCACGGTCCCGCTGCCCCATCCGGGATATGCCGCGTCCATGCTGGCACTGAGCGGGCCCCATGTATTCCACATCAGGCACTGGGGAGGAGAGGAGGCACTGAGGGGAGAATTTAGCCCCTTGACTGGATTTCCTACAAGAAGACATCACCAAGCTACAGGAGTGGAGCAACAAGTGGCTGCTACAATTCAATGAAGAGAAATGTAAAGTCCTGCACCTTGGGAGGGGATATCCAGCCCACCAATACCACATGGGAAACACTCCACTATTCACCACAGAGGCAGAGAAAGACCAGGGAGTGTATGTTACCAGGCTACCAGTGAAGGAGAAATCCATGCCAATCGCAGCGGACGGGTTAAAGGGGAGGATGTGACCTGGGGAGAATAAGGGGAGGATAGGAGGGAGACTGAGGATGGGTGGGTGTTTTTTAACCTGGTAGCAGCGACAGGCCAAATCTGAGCCATGATATAAAAACCCAAAATAAATTATACATAATCTGATCACAAATGCTTTGATATATATTATGAAATGGTTTGTGTGAGGGGTGATTTTTTCTCATTTTTCTCGCTTAGAGGGACCATTAAGAAACATGATCCCCGCAGCTACCGGGATAAGGAACAGTTATAATTTAAATGAAGGTACTCTTATGTTAGGTCCAGTGTTGATGTCCTTGGCTGAGAGGTCCCTTCCCACCCCTTTCATCCATTCTTCTTTCTTCCTTTATTTCTTCCTTAACTAACCTTCCTGCCCTTCTTTTTTTCTCTTCTTTCCTCCATTCCATCCTCTTCTACTGTCCCTCCTTCTCTTCTTTCTCTCATCTTCTATTCCCTTCTTTCTTTCTTTCTTTCACTTCCTTTCTTCTCCTCTTCTACTACTGTCCCTCATCTTCTATTCCCTTCTTTCTTTCCTTTTTCTTCCACTTCCTTTCTTCTCTTCTCCTTTTCATTCCTTCCTCTTCTACTGTCTCTCATTCCCTCCTTTCTCTCATCTTCTATTCCCTTCTTTCTTTCTTCTTCCTTAACCAGCCTTCCTTCTTTCCTTCATTCCTTCCTCTTCTACTGTCCCTCGTTCTCTTCTTTCTCTCATCTTCTATACCCTTCTTTCTTTCTTCTGCCTTAACCAGCCTTCCTTCCCTTCCTTCGTTCCTTCCTGACCATCCTGAGAGGTAAGGACAGGTAAGAATGAGCACCTGAGCCTCACCTGGAACATGGCCAAGAAGGAGAAGCAGCCAAGGATCCAGAACCTGCGTGTGTACACCTTCGTGGCGGCTTCTTGCGGCGGGGCAAAGGGGTCTTCCGCCCCGTACAGAGGGGGAGGCGTCACCCACCCCATCCCCTGGTCAGGTGTGTTGCCCCTTACAGCCAGGTGTGGACTATTGCCGAATAAGACGCCATCCACCTTGTCCTCTGTAGGTGTGGAGTGGAGTGGTGCTGATGTGGCTTGTAGTATAAGGGGAGGAGATTACTACTACTACATCTATTACTACTACCACTACTACTACCATCACTTTTATACAGCTCTTCCTCCTCCTCCTACTACTACTAAAACTATTACCTCCGTTACTACTACTAATTCTACTACAGTGGCCTTGTGTCTAAAACCAGCACAGAACACCACAGATGATTTTTCCACAGGTTGTAGAAATTTCTGCGGATTAGGGGTCTGTTGCGTACTGAACCACTCTGAACGCATTACCATAATTCTTTGACAGTAGACATATACCACAGCAGCCACTATTAATAAAACTCGCCTGCACCACTAACGGGCTGGGGCTGTCAAACAGGCCCCTGAGGAAAGCCTATGGGTGCTACAGACGGCATCAAAAAATAAATAAATAACAAATAAATAAATAAAAGACATTAGACGTGAGACCATTCTACTATTACACCACCTCTAGCTTTTTTTTCTTCTTTTTTTTTACAGGAAAGAAAGCTGCTCTAGGGCAACAACAACAACAGCAACAAAAAAAGTGTAAATAAACGCCCGCTAATCGCTGTTCCTAAAAAAATGAGCTGCCAAGAGAGAGGTCAATTTTGGGTGTAATGCTCAAGTTCCTTCTGCCAGTCCTCACTTCTACACCTCCTGAGTTCTGCAATGACGGAGCTGATGACACACCCACAAGGGGTTACCCATACCTGTGTCCTGCAGCGAGGGTGTGGGCGGGTCGGCAGGTGTGGTGGTGGATGAGGGGGGCACCTCCTTGTACCCCTCCAGCAAGGGTGTGCGTTCTGGAAAGACGTTGAAAGATTACAAATTTTTTCTCTCTTATTAACTGTTTCTGACCCACTGGACCGCTGCGCCCGACAAAGAGAGCACACGGGATTCAGTAATAAAGGGAAAGAGCTCCAACACAAAAGAAAATATAAAACTGTAACCTCAGAAACGATACACCAAATGCCAAGGTTGAAATACAGAGCAGTTAGTATACAGAACACACATAAAACACTATGTATTTAACCCCTTGGCTGCAGATTTCCTACAAGAAGACATCACCAAGCTACAGGAGTGGAACAAAAATTGGCTGCTACAATTCAATGAAGAAAAATGTAAAATCCTGCACCTTGGGAGGGGATATCCAGCACACCAATACCACATGGAAAACACTCCACTATCCACCACAGAGGCAGAAAAATACCTGGGAGTATATGTTAAAAGGCTACCAGTAAAGGAGAAAACATCACCAAGCTACAGGAATGGAACAAAAAGTGGCTGCTACAATTCAATGAAGAAAAATGTAAAGTCCTGCATCTTGGGAGGGGATATCCAGCACACCAATACCACATGGGAAACACTCCACTATCCACCACAGAGGCAGAGAAAGACCTGGGAGTATATGTTAAAAGGCTACCAGTGAAGGCCAAATCCATGCCAATCACAGCGGATGAGTTAAAAAGAAAAAAAGTTAAAGTGCAGAACAGTTAAATTACCAAACAATTAAAAAAAAGTCAGAACAGCTAGTATGCAGAGCTGACCTGACCCTGACCTCTACAGCTTCTGGGATGGTACTGTACATTACTCTGGCTGTCCATCTGGTGCCACTTCTATGCATGACCTGACCTGACCTGATGGCATATGATTAGTGGTCTGCCTAAAATATAAAGGTTGGTATTAAAGGACACTTTTGCTTATAACATCAGCTATTTCTAAAGGTTAAATAGGGGGTCAGTAGGATTTTAATGAGTGTTTCTTCAGGTTCACGGTACAGAGGAAGGGTCAAACTACCTCCAGGGTCATAAAACTACCCCTGCAAATGCCCACAACTCCTATGAAAGCCTTGTCAAATGTGTGTTTCTTAGGTTCACAAATGCCCACAACTAATGAGTGTTTCTTCAGGTTCACGGTACAGAGGAAGGGTCAAACTACCTCCAGGGTCATAAAACTACCCCTGGAAATGCCCACAACTCCTATGAAAGCCTTGTCAAATGTGTGTTTCTTAGGTTCACGGTACAGAGGAAGGGTCAAACTACCTCCAGGGTCATAAAACTACCCCTGGAAATGCCCACAACTCCTATGAAAGCCTTGTCAAATGTGTGTTTCTTAGGTTCACGGTACAGAGGAAGGGGCGAACTACCTCCAGGGTCATAAAACTACCCCTGGAAATGCCCACAACTCCTATGAAAGCCTTGTCAAATGTGTGTTTCTTAGGTTCACGGTACAGAGGAAGGGTCAAACTACCTCCAGGGTCATAAAACTACTCCTGGAAATGCCCACAACTCCTATGAAAGCCTTGTCAAATGTGTGTTTCTTAGGTTCACGGTACAGAGGAAGGGTCAGACTACCACCAGGGTCATAAAACTACTCCTGGAAATGCCCACAACTCCTACGAAAGCCTTGTCAAATATGTGTTCTTGGGCAGTGAAATGTCTTATATTATGACCCAAAAATATAAACTTCTCAAAAATAAATTAAAAAGAATAATGATGAAAAGAATGCAAGAAAACTAGACAAAAACTGATATGGACATCTTGGAGTTATATATGAGAACACACACACACACACACACACACACACACACACACACCGACTCACCTGCATTGTTCATATTCACAGGTGTGTTGGGTGTTAATCAGGTTCACCTCCTCACCTCACCTGCCAGAAAACAAACAGACAAACATCAATACAAACATGTGATGATGCAATAATTTAAAAAGACAGAATTAACACACACACACACACACACACAAACATATACACACACACACAGATAGATAGATAGTATATTGACCACAGTTACTATTAAATTACACACACACACACACACACACCTGGATGAAGGCAGAGGGCTGACTAACCTAAATTAAGGGGACAAAGAGGGTTAATCTGTCTCTTCCCCTCCCTTCCCTCCCTCCCTCGCCCTTCCCCTCCCTCCTCCTCCTCCTCCTCCTCTCCCCTCTATCCTCCCCTCTCACTATCTATTAATTCCTTTTTCACTTCCTCATCCTTCTTTTTTTTTCTTTTCCCTCCTCCTCCCTTCACTCTCCTTCCCTTCCCTCCTTTTCCCCCTCTCCCTCTCCTCCCCTTCTTCCCTCCCCATCCTCCTCCTCCTCCTCTTCTCACACCTTTACCTTCCCTTCCCTCCCTCTTTCTCCTTTCTTTATCTGTTTCCTTCCTCTCCCTTCCTTCTTTGTTTTCTTGTTTCCTTTATTTGTTCTTTGTATATTAATTTTATCTCTTCCTCCTCCTCCTCCTCCTCCTCCCCTTCCCCTTCTTTATTTGCGCATTTCCCTTCTCCTCCTCTTTTACTTTTTTTTCTTCCTCCTCCTCCTCCTCCTCCTGACCTTGACACGTTAGATAATCTCTACCATTGTTCTCTCTCTCTCTCTCTCTCTCTCTCTCTCTCTCTCTCTCTCTCTCTCTCTCTCTCTCTCTCTCTCTCTCTCTCTCTCTCACTCTCCGAGAGAGAGAGAGAGAGAGAGAGAGAGAGAGAGAGAGAGACGTACGATTATGACACGAAATGATTAGTGAGAAAAGGAGGGAAAAAGTGTGTGTGTGTGTGTGTGTGTGTGTGTGTGTGTGTGTGTGTGTGTGTAACAACAACAACAAATAAAAAAGGAGGGAAAAAAAGAGAAGAAGAAGAAGAGGAGGAGGAGGAGGAGGAGGACACAATACCACTGCGACTTCCTTCAGTAGTAAGGGACATGCAAGCAAGGAAGGAAGGAAGGAAGGAAAGAAAGAAAGAGAGAAGGAAGGAAGGAAGAAAAGAAGGAAAGAAAGAATGAAAGAAAGAAAAAAAGGAAAGAAAGAAAGATGGAAGGAAGGAAAGAAAAAGAAAGAAAGAAAGAAGGAAAGAAAGAAAAAAGGAAAGGAAGGAGAGAAAGAAAGGAAGGAAAGAAAGAAAAGTAAGGAAGGAGAAGAAAGAAGGGAAGAGATAGAAGTAAGGAAGGGAAGGAGGAAGGAAGGAAGAAAGTAAAGGAAGAAGGAAAAGGAAGGAGGAAAAAGGAGAAGGTAGGAGAGAGAAAGTAAGATAAAAAGGAAGTAGAAAGGAAGAAAGGCAGAAAAGAAGGGAAGGAGAGAAAGGAGAAAAGGAAATTAAATAAAAATAAAGGAAGAAAAGGAATGAGAAAATGAGGAAGAAGGAAGGAAAAAGGGAGGAGAGGAGGAAGGAGGGAAATAAGGAAGAGAGGAAGGAAACGGAGGGAAGGGGGGAGGGAGGTCTGGTAGGAAATGAAGGAAGGGAAAGGGAGGAGGAGGAGGAGGAGGAGGGAGGGAGAGAAAGATAGGTCAGTGTGTCTCTAAGTCCACATAATGAGAGAGAGAGAGAGAGAGAACTAAAGAAAGACAAACATTCATCTCTCTCTCTCTCTCTCTCTCTCTCCGCAGCGGCTAAACAAACTGGCTAATCAATGTGTTACTTCAGCCAATCACGTGCAAGCTCTGACGGGCTCTCGACCAATCACAGGCCTTCCTTGCACCGGCACTTCATCGTCAGCCAATCAGCTTGCGAGGCTCACTTCCCCTTACTTCGCGTCGACCAATCAGCGGTGAGTATTTATATAACGCTGTGTGCTTCCTTGAATGTCCTAAGTTTTTTTTTTTTTTTTTCTTTTTGCCGTTTTTCTGTTTCTTTCTTTTTTTTCTCTGCTTTTCTTTCTTCATTCTTTCTTAATTTTTCTATTGCGTCCTTTCTTTCTTCCTTCTTTCTTTCATTCTTTCTTTTCTTTCCTTCGTCTTCTATTCTTTTTCTTTCTTTCTTTTTCTCTTCTTTCCTTTGTTCATTCTTTCCTATTTCTTCTGTTTCTTCCTTTTTTCTTCCTTCTTTCATTTCTTCCCTTCGTCTTCTATTCTTTTCTTTCTTTCTTTTTCTCTTTTCCTTTCTTCATTCTTTCCTATTTCCTCCTTTCTTTCTTCTTTTCTTCCTTCTTTCTTTCATTCTTTTTCTCTCCTTCGTCTTCTATTCTTTTTCTCTTCTTTTCTTTCTTCATTCTTGCCTATCTCTTACTTTTCTTCTATCCTACTTTCTTCTTCTTTTCTTCTTTCTTTCATTAATTCTTTCTTTTCTTTCCTTCGTCTTCTATTCTTTTTCTTATTCTTTCTTCCTCTGCTAACCTTCTTTCCCTTCTTTTCCTCTCTCCTTTCCTTCCTTCATTCATTCCCTCTTCTCCCTCTGTTAACTTTCATTCTCTTCCTTCCTTCTCTCGTTTGCTTTCTTCTTTCTCCTTTCTATCCTTCCTTCCGTTCTTCCTTCCCTCTCTACCTCGTTTTCTTTTTCCTTCTTTCGCATTCCTTCACTTTCTTATCCGTCATTTCTTTCCTTCATTCCTTATCCAGTGACATTCTCCCTCTTCCTCTTTCTCCTCCTCATCATCTTTCACTTCTTCCTCTTTCCCATATGTTTCCTTTTCCTTCTCTTTTTTTTTTCTTCTATCTCTGAAGTAAAAGCGCTAGTCATCCTCAAGTTCTATTTAGCGTTAGTCAGACCTCATCTAGAGTATGCGGTGCAGTTCTGGTCCACTTATTATAGAATGGACATCAAAGTGTTAGAACTTGTGCAGAGGATGATGGGAAAAAAGATTCACCACTTCCCTCTTCTTTTTTCCTCTCCCCTCCATTCCCCTCCTCTCCCCTCTTCCCTCAATCTATACTTAGCATTAGTCAGACCTCATCTAGAGTATGCGGTGCAGTTCTGGTCTCCTTATAATAGAATGGACAAGGTATTAAAATCTACACAGAGGAGGACGACAAAAAATGATTCACGGATTGAGAAACTTGCCATATGAGGAAAGACTTAAGCATTGAGAATTAGTCAGACCATACCTCGATGATGACGTACAGTTCTCTGGTCTCCTTATAATAGAACAGACAAGGCATTAGAATCTGCGCAAAGGAGGACGACAAAAAATGATTCACGGATTGAGAAACTTGCCATATGAGGAGAGACTTAAGCATATATAATTAGTCAGACCTCACTTCGATGATGACGTACAGTTCTGGTCTCCTTATAATAGAATGGACAAGGTATTAAAATCTACACAGAGGAGGATGTCAAAAAATGATTCACTGGTTGAGAATCTTGCTATATGAGGAGAGACTTAAACATTTAAATTTCCATCCTCTAGCAAGGTGAAGGGTGCGAGGAAACTTATGTGAGGTTTATAATAAGTGGATTAAGGGCTTTGATATGAGTGGTGTTAATGAGGTTTTGGTGGTAAGAGAGCCGGGTAGGACACGAAGTAATGGGTTTAAATTTATAAGTGGGTGAAGGGTTCTAACTTAAATACGAATTCCTTATGTTTTCTCTATTTTTTTCTTTCATTTATCCTCTCTTCAGAATTTCCCATCTTTTTTTCTTTCTTCTTCCTCCCTCCATTCTTTCCTTTGTCGTTCCTATGATTCTCTCTCTCTCTCTCTCTCTCTCTCTCTCTCTCTTACTCATTCCTCTTTTCACATACCCTTTCTTCTGTTCCTCCTTTACTTATGATCATTATCATTATTATTATTATTATTATTATTATTATTATTATTATTGTTGTTAAGCTGTTCATAATCGTGTAATAGGGATAGGAGTTGTAATGGCGGTGGTTATAGAGGTGGTGGTGGTGGTGGTGGTAGTGGTGATGGTGGTGGTGGTGGTGGTGGTGGTAGACAGACAGACCGGAGCCTCGATATGTGTGTGTGTGTGTGTGTGTGTGTGTGTGTGTGTGTGTGTGTGTGTGTGTGTGTTGGCACGCTAATAGGTCACTGCACCGCCAAGAAAAATAAACAGGAGGAAAAATAGAAAGGAAAAATGCGTAAATGAATGAAAGAATGAAAAAAAGGGAAGAAAGAAAAATACAAAGATAGGTAGATAGATAGATAGATAGACAGATAGACAGAGACAGAGAGACAGACAGACATATAGATAGATAGATGGATAGATAGATAGATAGAAAGAGTAAGTGAATGAAAGGAAGGAAGAAAAGAAGCAAGGAAAGAAGAAATATATTAAAAAAATCCGTGAATATACCTGCATGCCTGTGTGTGTGTGTGTGTGTGTGTGTGTGTGTGTGTGTGTGTGTGTGTGTGTGTGTATGAATCACTTTATCGAGAAAATATGAATACTCAGCACGCAAAAAATATTCTCTCTCTCTCTCTCTCTCTCTCTCTCTCTCTCTCTCTCTCTCTCTCTCTCTCTCTCTCTCTCTCTCTCTCTCTCTCTCAATCAGAATAGCGATACTCAATAATCTGATTTACCGTCTACGCGTAATATACCTCCTCCTCCTCCTCCTCCTCCTCCTCCTCCTTCTCCTCCTCACGCTAGTATGAATCTATTAATAGGGCCGTGTAGAAATGTCGCAAGTTCTACTACTACTACTACTACTACTACTACTACTACTACTACTACTACTACTACTACGGTACCCCCAATACCAGCATACTGCCGCATCACCACCACCACCACCACAACCACCACCACAATTAGGCCAAGTTAAGCTACCTGTCATCGAGTTACCTGTGTGAGTGTGTGTGTTTGTAGTAAACTAGTGTGCGTGCGTGTGTCAAGCTCTGCGCCAAAGTGTGTGTGTGTGTGTGTGTGTGTTGTAGTGCATAGGTAGCGTAGTCTCTCTCTCTCTCTCTCTCTCTCTCTCTCTCTCTCCCCAATCAGTACTAATGAAATGAAAATCGAAATAATTGATAAAGTGACATTAAGAAGAGGAGGAGGAGGAGGAGGAGGAGGAGGAGATGGAAGAAGAAGAAGAAGAAGAAGAAGAAGAAGAAGAAGAAGAAGAAGGAGAAGAAGAAAAAGAACAAGAAGAAAAAGAACAAGAACAAGAAGAACAAGAACAAAAAAAGAACAAGAAGAAGAAGAACAAGAACAGGAACAAGACAGTTACAAAATATGGAATAAAATATTAAAATACTGGAGGAAGAATATAAATGAAGGAGGTAGTAGTAGTAGTAGTAGTAGTAGTAGTAGTAGTAGTAGTAGTAGTAGTAGTAGTAGTAGTAGTAGTAGTAGTTGGAGGAGGAGGAGGAGGAGGAATTGTAGTAGTAGTAGTAGTAGTAGTAGTAGTAGTAGTAGTAGTAGTAGTAGTAGTAGTAGCAGGACACAAACAGGTAGGCCGTCAATACACACACACACACACACACACACACACACACACACACACACACACACACACACACACACACACAGGTAAAGCAGGTATACACAAACTAAGAAAATACACACACAGGTAAGCCAGGTACACGCACACAGGTAAGCCAGTTTCCCAGATACTCACACACAAGCCAGGTACACACACACACACACACACACACACACACACACACACACACACACACACACACACACACACAGGTACTCCAGGTGCACACACAGGTAGTCACTAAGGATTGATGTGCATTGATTACCGAACGAGAGGCTGTAGACAAAACAAGGTGCCACCCCCCTCCCCCCTCTTAGGCCCCCCAATTACCCCTCCTCCTCCTCCTTCTCCTCCTTCTCCTCACTTATCACCCCTTTTACCCCCTCTCCTCCTTCCCTTCTTTCCCTCACCCAAAGAAAGAAAGGTAAAGAAAGTTCGGAAAGAGAAGGAAAGGTAGAGGAAGGATGAAGGTAAACTGCTGTGGTGTAGAGATGTATAGTTGAGGGTTTTAAATGCAAGAATTGGGTTAGTCAGGTACAGAAAGGTTGAAGGTAAACTGCTGTGGTATAGAGTTGTAGAGTTGAGGGTTTTATATGCAAGAAGTGAGTTAGCAAGGAAAGGTGCAGGAAGGATGAAGGTAAACTGCTGTAGTGTAGAGTTGTAGAGTTGAGGGTTTTATATGCAAGAAGTGAGTTAGCAAGGAAAGGTATGGGAAGGTTGAAGGTAAACTGACGTGGTGTAGAGTTGTAGAGTTGAGGGTTTTATATGCAAGAAGTGGGTTAGCAAGGAAAGGTGCAGAAAGGATGAAGGTAAACTGCTGTGGTGTAGAGTTGTAGAGTTGAGGGTTTTATATGCAAGGAAAGGTGCAGAAAGGATGAAGGTAAACTGCTGTGGTGTAGAGTTGTAGAGTTGAGGGTTTTATATGCAAGAAGTGAGTTAGCAAGGAAAGGTACAGAAAGGATGAAGGTAAACTGACGTGGTGTAGAGTTGTATAGTTGAGGGTTTTATACGCAAGAAGAGGGTTAGTGAGGTACAGAAAGGTTAAAGGTAAACTGCTGTGGTGTAGAGTTGTAGAGTTGAGGGTTTTATATGCTAGGAAGGGTTAGTCAGGTACAGAAAGGTTGAAGGTAAACTGACGTGGTGTAGAGTTGTATAGTTGAGGGTTTTATACGCAAGAAGAGGGTTAGTGAGGTACAGAAAGGTTAAAGGTAAACTGCTGTGGTGTAGAGTTGTAGAGTTGAGGGTTTTATATGCTAGGAAGGGTTAGTCAGGTACAGAAAGGTTGAAGGTAAACTGCTGTGGTGTAGAGCTGTGTGAGGAAGGGTTTTATATGCAAGAATTGGGTTAGTGAGGTACAGAAAGGTTAAAGGTAAACTGCTGTGGTGTAGAGTTGTAGAGTTGAGGGTTTTATATGCTAAAGGTTAAAGGTAAACTGCTGTAGTGTAGAGTTGTAGAGTTGAGGGTTTTATATGCTAGGAAGGGTTAGTCAGGTACAGAAAGGTTGAAGGTAAACTGCTGTGGTGTAGAGATGTAGAGTTGAGGGTTTTATATGCAAGAATTGGGTTAGTCAGGTACAGAAAGGTTGAAGGTAAACTGCTGTGGTGTAGAGATGTAGAGTTGAGGGTTTTATATGCAAGAATTGGGTTAGTCAGGTACAGAAAGGTTGAAGGTAAACTGCTGTGGTGTAGAGATGTAGAGTTGAGGGTTTTATATGCAAGAAGTGGGTTAGTCAGAAAGGTACAGAAAGAACATAAGAACGTTAGGAGTTTGCAAGAGGCCGGTTTGATGAAAGAAAGGCTATGATAGTGTACAGCTGTGTGGCTAAGGACTGTTTACTATTTGGTGTATTGGAACTGTTTATTGAGCGCCTTGTTTGTAGGAGCAGCAAATAGCGGGCTTTTTTTATTATTGCTTCCTTTTTTGTGCCCTTGAGCTGTCTCCTTTGTTGTAAAATAAATAAATAAATAAATAAATAAATTACCCCTGGCGCTGGCACTGAGGGCGGATGGAGGGGACGGATGGGAAAGGCAAGTCCACCACCACCACCACCACCGCAGGGCTGACTCATGGTGTTGGTGGTAGTGGGGGGCGCGGGGGGAGTGGGGGACATTCATACACAGCCCTACCTATTCCGCGTCACTGATATCCCCGCCACAACAAAGGTGACTCAAGTGCCGTCATCAGGGCCGCGCACCACACACTAATAAAAACTGACCACCGATGTTTTTAGTAATGACACCCCAGCACTAGGCGGCCTCCGTGGTGAAGTAGTCAGCAGGCCTACCTATGAATCCGTGGGTCAGCGTTCGAATCCCGGTGACGGAGATGAACACTTAGGCCACGCGCGGGTATGGTGTATGTCCCTTAACTTAACCTTTACTTACTGAGCGGGAAAAACGGTAGGCCTATACTGCTAGAACATTAACATTAAACTACTACCATTACTATTTCTGCTGATGTTTCTACTACTACTACTACTACTACTAAACTCGTCTCCATGTCCTCCTTCCTACGACTTGAACACTTACAGGAAGGGAGCAAAAGTGACTTCAACCTAAATCAACACCTTTCAAATACTCTTATCATTCTCTGTGTGTGTGTGTGTGTGCGTGTGTGTGTGTGTGTGTGAGTCATTGAAGCGCCTCCTTTACTGTAGAGGCATGCAGGTAGAGTATTGAGGGGACCTTGCATGCCACGCCCACACTGACACGCTTCTCATCTATATTAGCTGAGTGGCATGTTGAGTTTACTGCTTCTTGCCTTACGCTACTCACTGAAACGAGTTCCTTAAACGTAATTACAATTTTTTCTGTTCCTGCTTCTTTTTCCTCCTTTTTCTCTATCTTGTCCTCTTTCTTCTTTTTTCTTCTTCTTTTTCCTCTTTCTCTTCTTCTTTTTCCCCTTTCTCTATCTTGTTTTCTTTCTTCTTTCTCCTCCTCCTCCTCCTTCTTCTTCTTCTTTTTCTTCTTCTTCCTCATCTTTCTCTATCTTGTTCTCCTCCTTTTTCCTCCTCCTCTCTATTTTCTTCTTCTCCTTCTTCTCCCTCTTCTTCTTCTTCTTCCTCTTTATCTTGTCGTCTTCCTTCTTCTTCCTCCTTTCTACTTCCTTCTCCTCCTCCCCCTTCTTCTCCCTCTTCCTTCTTCTTCTTCCTCTATCTTGTCGTCTTCTTCTTCCTCTTCTATTTTCTTCTCCTCCCTCTTCTTCTTACTCCTCTTTCATCATCTTCTATCTTCCTTCTCCTTCCTCCTCTATCTTCTCCTTCTCCTCCTCTTCCTCCTTCTTCTTCTCCCTCTTTTCCTCTCTACTTCTTCATTTACATTGACTTAGTGGTATGTTAGGGTGCCTTCTACTCCTTCAGACACATTCTCATTCACCTCCACCACCCCCACCACCACCCCCACCACCATCACCACCACTCAGGAATGACGTCACTACACTCATTCTTGGCACGCTCATTATTTTTTTTCCCACATTTCTTTCCCTCTTTTTTTTTATCTTCCTCTCCCTCTTATCCTCTTCCTCCTCTTCCCCTTTTCTTTTCTTTTTCTCTCTATCTACTAATTCTCTCTTCTTGTCTTCTTTCTTTCCTTTCCCTTCTCACCTAATTGGGTTTTCTCTCTCTCTCTCTCTCTCTCTCTCTCTCTCTCTCTCTCTTCCTTTACGAGTTTGTCTTCAACCCTTCTCCTCCTCCCCTACCTTCCTCTCCTCCCCTTCCTTCCTCTCCTTCCTCCCCCCTCCCCCCTCTCTCTCTCTAGGGCCCCGTGATTCACCAAGACGCCGTAACCATTTTTTTCACTCTGATCTGATTCATTCTCCGCCAAGTACTCATAGGTGTGGCTGGCCGACGCACCGCTGACGTAAGGGATGTGGCTGCCAAAATGCCCCAGTAATGCTCATACGAAAATAATAATAATAATAATAATAATAATAGCTTAGCCTAACCTATCTTCCCTTACCCTACAGCCTAGCCAAACCTATCTTCTCTTACCCTATAGCCTAGCCTAACCTGTCTTCCCTTACCCTATAGCCTAGCCTAACCTATCTTCCCTTACCCTATAGCCTAGCCAAACCTATCTTCCCTTACCCTATAGCCTAGCCTAATCTATCTTCCCTTACCCTATAGCCTAGCCTAACCTATCTTCCCTTACCCTATAGTCTACCCAAACCTATCTTCCCTTACCCTATAGCCTAGCCTAACCTACCTTCCCTTACCCTATAGCCTAGCCTAACCTATCTTCCCTTACCCTATAGCCTAGCCTAACCTATCTTCCCTTACCCTATAGCCTAGCCAAACCTATCTTCCCTTACCCTATAGCCTAGCCTAACCTATCTTCCCTTACCCTATAGCCTAGCCTAACCTATCTTCCCTTACCCTATAGCCTAGCCTAACCTACCTTCCCTTACCCTATAGCCTAGCCAAACCTATCTTCCCTTACCCTATAGCCTAACCTATCTTCCCTTACCCTATAGCCTACCCAAACCTATCTTCCCTTACCCTATAGCCTAGCCTAATCTATCTTCCCTTACCCTATAGCCTAGCCTAACCTATCTTCCCTTACCCTATAGCCTAGCCTAACCTATCTTCCCTTACCCTATAGCCTAGCCTAACCTATCTTCCCTTACCCTATAGCCTAGCCTAACCTATCTTCCCTTACCCTATAGCCTAGCCTAACCTATCTTCCCTTACCCTATAGCCTAGCCTAACCTATCTTCCCTTACCCTATAGCCTACCCAAACCTATCTTCCCTTACCCTATAGTCTACCCAAACCTATCTTCCCTTACCCTATAGCCTACCCAAACCTATCTTCCCTTACCCTATAGTCTACCCAAACTTATCTTCCCTTACCCTATAGCCTACCCAAACCTATCTTCCCTTACCCTATAGCCTAGCCTAACCTATCTTCCCTTACCCTATAGCCTACCCAAACCTATCTTCCCTTACCCTATAGCCTAGCCTAACCTATCTTCCATCACCCTATAGCCTACCCAAACCTATCTTCCTTACCCTATAGCCTAGCCTAATCTATCTTCCCTTACCCTATAGCCTAGCCTAACCTATCTTCCCTTACCCTATAGCCTAGCCTAACCTATCTTTAGAAACCCTGCACCCTATAGCCTAGCCTAACCTATCTTCCCTTACCCTATAGCCTAGCCTAACCTATCTTCCCTTACCCTATAGCCTAGCCTAACCTATCTTCCCTTACCCTATAGCCTAGCCTAACCTATCTTCCCTTACCCTAAAGCCTACCCAAACCTATCTTCCCTTACCCTATAGCCTAGTTGGAAAGTTTCGTTTAGTCGGCGCAACATCTGTGGTCATATGCCGTAGAGAGACAGAAGGGGAAGGAATTATAGAAGTTACTTTATAGCCTAAAATAACCTATCCTAACCTAACTTATGGCCTCGTCTATATAGGGGATGCGGTGGTCAAGTGGTCAGCATGCGGGGGTGGTGAGTCCGAGATACATAGGTTCGAGTCCCGCCGATCCACTCTGACAATTTTAAACCATCGCTGAGAGAGAGAGAGAGAGAGAGAGAGAGAGAGAGAGAGAGAGAAAGATAGGTAGAAAAAAAAACAATTAGGTGAGAGGGGAAGAAAAAAGAAAGAAGGGAAAGAAAGAAGACAAGGAGAGAATTAGAAGATAGAGAAAAAAAAGAAAAGGGGTAGAGGAGAAACAGGAAAAGAGGGAGAGGAAGAGAAAAAAAGCTTACCCACATTCTACCCATATCTTCAATCCACCTTAACTTCAGCGACTTCGATCAGGAGAAGCACCGGGGGACAGCATGGGCCAGGCAAGAGTCATACATCACGGCACCCACTATAAAAAAAAATTCGCCCGCGGCACTAACAGACTGGGGCCGGTGTGGTGTCATCTGCTATCCATGTATCCTAAGACATCCCATCCTGACTGGTCATGCGCGGGCTTTGTTTACAGTGTCTTATGTCGACTGCCTATTGTGAGCCGTCCCACCTAACTTTTTTTTTTTTTTTTTTTAAGTAAACGATGACGTATGTTTTGAATTTGAATAGTGCGTTAAATATGAAAGTTTCTTCCTGCACCCCTTGTATGTCAGTAAATGTGTTAAAAGAGATAACCTGCACCCCTTGTATGTCAGTAAATGTGATAAAAGATATAGCCTGTACCCCTTGTATGTCAGTACATGTGATAACAGAGATAGCCTGTACCCCTTGTATGTCAGTAAATGTGATAAAAGAGATAGCCTGTACCCCTTGTATGTCAATAAATGTGATAAAAGAGATAGCCTGTACCCCTTGTATGTCAGTACATGTGATAACAGAGATAGCCTGTACCCCTTGTATGTCAGTAAATGTGATAAAAGAGATAGCCTGTACCCCTTGTATGTCAATAAATGTGATAAAAGAGATAGCCTGTACCCCTTGTATGTCAATAAATGTGATAAAAGAGATAACCTGCACCCCTTGTATGTCAGTAAATGTGATAAAAGAGATAGCCTGTACCCCTTGTATGTCGGTAAATGTGATAAAAGAGATAACCTGTACCCCTTGTATGTCAGTAAATGTGATAAAAGAGATAGCCTGTACCCCTTGTATGTCAGTAAATGTGATAAAAGAGATAGCCTGTACCCCTTGTATGTCATTAAATGTGATAAAAGAGATAGCCTGTACCCCTTGTATGTCGGTAAATGTGATAAAAGAGATAGCCTGTACCCCTTGTATGTCAGTAAATGTGATAAAAGAGATAGCCTGTACCCCTTATATGTCAGTAAATGTGATAAAAGAGCTAGCCTGTACCCCTTGTATGTCAGTAAATGTGATAAAAGATATAGCCTGTACCCCTTGTATGTCAGTAAATGTGATAAAAGAGATAGCCTGTACCCCTTGTATGTCAGTAAATGTGATAAAAGAGATAGCCTGTACCCCTTGTATGTCAGTAAATGTGATAAAAGAGATAACCTGTACCCCTTGTATGTCAGTAAATGTGATAAAAGAGATAACCTGTACCCCTTGTATGTCAGTAAATGTGATAAAAGAGATAGCCTGTACCCCTTGTATGTCAGTAAATGTGATAAAAGAGATAGCCTGTACCCCTTGTATGTCAGTAAATGTGATAAAAGAGATAGCCTGTACCCCTTGTATGTCAGTAAATGTGATAAAAGAGATAGCCTGTACCCCTTGTATGTCAGTAAATGTGATAAAAGAGATAGCCTGTACCCCTTGTATGTCAGTAAATGTGATAAAAGAGATAACCTGTACCCCTTGTATGTCAGTAAATGTGATAAAAGAGATAGCCTGTACCCCTTGCATGTCGATAAATGTGATAACCTGCACCCCTTGTAGCTATGTCGGTTAATGTGATAAAAAAAGATAACCTACACCCCTTGCATGACAGTAAATGTGATAATTGTGATAACCTGCACCCCTTGTATGTCGATAAATGTGATAACCTGCACCCCTTGTAGCTATGTCAGTTAATGTGATAAAAAAAGATAACCTACACCCTTGTATGTCAGTAAAAATGTATTTCTTTCGTCATTGATCTTAGAATACGTTAATTGTAGGTCATTTAGGGATAGTATGTCACTGTAAACTTAATCTTGGTCTTGTATGGGAATTTTAATAACTTTTCATCATCATCATCAGTATCATTATCGTACCATACAAAAAAAACTGTCGTACTTTATTTATTTATTTTATTTTTATTATGATCTATTACGTTCCTCAAGGTAAGAAGAATCGCCAGGTTAATTGGACTCTCTCTCTCTCTCTCTCTCTCTCTCTCTCTCTCTCTCTCTCTCTCTCTCTCTCTCTCTCTCTCTCTCTCTCTCTCTCTCTCTCTCTCTCTCTCTTTCTTCCTGGCTTACCTCCAAATTCTTCTTTATTTTTTTAACCTCAACTTATAAATTGTTCAAACGCAACGAGAGAGAGAGAGAGAGAGAGAGAGAGAGAGAGAGAGAGAGAGAGAGAGAGAGAGAGAGAGAGAGAGAGAGAGAGAGAGAGAGAGAGAGTGGGGGTCTTACAACTACTACTACTGCTACTACTACAACCACTACGAACATTTCTATCTTATCGCGGAGAGAGAGAGAGAGAGAGAGAGAGAGAGTGGGGGAGTCTTACAACTACTACTACTGCTACTACTACTACCACTACGAACATTTCTATCTTATCGCGGAGAGAGAGAGAGAGAGAGAGAGAGAGAGAGAGAGAGAGAGAGAGAGAGAGAGAGAGAGAGAGAGAGATTTACATAGACATATAAAATCAGACCACACAGACCCCATGGTCCAGACTAGGTGGTCAGTCCTTAAACCTAAGTGATTCTACAGAAGGCTCCAAAACGTTGCATTTCTACTCTAGTTAATATTAAGTTGAAGGAAGTGACGGTCGAGCTTGTTTTTAAAGGAGTCAATCGCGTTACACTGGACCACTGACGGTGGGAGCTTATTCCATTATCGCACTACAACGTTGGTGAAGAAAAAATTGGTGCAGGCTGAATTTACTTGTCTACATTTGAGTTTTGTGCCATTGTTCCTCGTTCGCAAAGTGTCGTCGATCATAAACAATTTTGTTCTGTCTATATATTAAGTATTTTAAAACATTCGATCAGTTTTCCTCGGAGGCGACGTTTCTCAAGAGAGAACATGTTAAGAGTGGAAAGCCTTTCTTCGTAGGATTTGTTGCGCAAGGAAGGGATCATTTTTGTTGCCCGACGCTGAACACCTAATTTAGCAATATCCTTTGCATGGTGGGGAGACCAAAACTGTACCGCATATTCCATGTGGGGTCTGACTAAACTAATGTAGAGCGGAAGTATTACATCTTTATTCTTGAATAAAAAGTTTCTTTTAATGAAGCCCAACATTCTGTTCGCTTTATTTGCTGCATCGATGCATTGATGTGAAAATTAGAGGTTTGACGCGATTTTGACCCCCAGATCCTTAACGCATTGAACGCTTGTGAGTTTAACGGCGCGCATTTCGTATTCGAACTTCTTATTTCTTGTTCCAACTTGAAGGACCTGGCACTTGTCTACGTTAAAGGGCATCTCCCATCTATCCGACCAAGCTGAAATTTTGTGCAAATCCTCTTGGAGGCTTTGCCTGTCTTCGTCAGTGAGAACCGAGTTACCAATCTTTGTGTCGTCTGCAAATTTACTAATGCGATTATTGAGTCCAACATCCACGTCGTTAATGTAAATAATGAAGAGCACTGGGCCAAGAGCCGAGCCCTGAGGGACGCCACTAGTGACCGGCGCCCACTCTGAGAAATCCGTCAATCACAACTCTTTGTTG
>NC_066562.1:4602560-4605680 GCF_024679095.1 Eriocheir sinensis
TAATGGCACCGCTATCATACACGGAGTTATCCCCTACTGATCCCTCTGTCAGTTAGTTGTGTTAGTGTGGTGGACAAGAAGCTTAGGAGAGGTAATAGAGGATGATGACTGGATCTATATGTTGCTTTCAGGTTTAAATGGATGACTATAAGATAAGAGATAATAACAACAATAAGATGATCAAGAAGCAGAAGAAAAAGAAGAACAAGAACAAGAACGGGAAGAAGAAGAAGAAGAAGAAAAGAAGAAAAAGAAGAAGAGAAGCAAGCAGTAGTAGTAGCAATAGTAGTAGTAGTAGTAGTAGTAGTAGTAGTAGTAGAAGTGGTGGTAGTAGTCACACTAATAATAATAATAATAATAATAATAATAATAATAATAATAATAATAATAATAATAATAATAATAATAATAACAATAACCATACGACTAATACCCTAACCCAGACTAATTAATATCAAGCTACAGGTAATAATTAGGTGTGCTGGGCGTCACCTCTCCGGCCCCACACCTTAATCAGCTGGCTCATCTATTTTCTATAATTACCCTAGACATGCTGTTCTCTTTATTTGGCTGTTTTTGTTATTTCTTTTATTATATTCACCTTCAGGAATTATATATGCTATAAATTAGGTTATGTTTGGTTAGTAGGCTGTGTGTGTGTGTGTGTGTGTGTGTGTGTGTGTGTGTGTCTAACGTCTGTCTGCTTGCCCTCCTCCTCCTCCTCCTCCTCCACTACCTTTCTTCCTCGCATTACGTCCCCTGTCACCCCACAACACCTAATTAACACACACACACACACACACACACACACACACACACACATACCCTCCGGTAGTTTGGGTAGCTACACCGCTGCGGTAGCTCAATCGGCTAGAGCGCCGCTCTGCAAGGCTTCACGGCCAAACAGGTGGCGGTTCGAGCCCCGCTCAGGCTGGATTCTTTCCGTTGACTAGGAGTGGTTACTGTCCCCTCACCCCCTTGAGCAAGGGGGATGGGGAGTGTGGTGTGTGAGGTCCTGGCAGTACCCAGAGATCGACGATAATGAGCACTTGCTCACGTCGTGAGGGTACTACCTGCTGGCGAAAGCGAGTCCAACTCGTGATCAGGCTGTGGTAAATTGCACACACCACTCCGTGGCGCAACTGGTTAGAGCGCTGCGCTGCCAGGCTTCACGGGGTGACAGGGCGGCGGTTCGAGCCCGCTCAAGCCGGATTATTTCCGGAGACTAGTAGTGGTTACTGTGGTTACTGTCCCCCCTTGAGCAAGGGAGATGGGGTGTGTGGTGTGTGAGGTCCTGGTAGTACCCAGAGATCGACGACGAGTCCAACGTGATCAGGCCGTGGTGAATTACAAGCAAGAGTTTCATGTGCATTCAATATTAAATCTCTCTCTCTCTCTCTCTCTCTCTCTCTCTCTCTCTCTCTCTCTCTCTTATAGATATTCAATCCCTGAGCCATTTAGTAGCAAAACATAACAACAACAACAACAACAACAACAACAATAATAATAATAATAATAATAATAATAATACATAAGCCAATGAGCTCTTTTGCTATAAGGCTTCCAATACTTTATTAGGAATCCAATACCTTATAAGAGATCCAATACTTCCTGGTACATAGCATTTATACATTATTAAGTATGGCCGTCTAGTTTTTTCTTACTTTTTTTTTTACTCCAGTTTAACTCCACTTCTGTTAATCAATAGTAGTGCATTCCTGAGTGTGTGTGTGTGTGTGTGTGTGTGTGTGTGTGTGTGTGTGTGTGTGTGTGTGTCATTCCTCCCGAGGGCCTGTTTGTCATGAGGGGGGAGGGGGAAAGGAGGGATGGAGGAAGGTGGAGGGAGTGATGGAGGTGGAAGTTGGGGTAAGAAGGGGAGTGCAGGAAGAAGAAGAAGAAGAAGAACATGAACAAGAACAAGAAGAACAACATCAACAAGACAATGATGAAACAGGAGGAAGAGGAGGAGGAGGAGTAGGAGAAAAAGATTTACATAGATTTACATATATAATTTTTCAGATCCCACTCAGGTGCTCTAGTTCAGACTGAGGGCTTTTTTCCTTCAGCAGACCTTTTTCCCTTACTACTAACTAACATGGAGTATACACCAGCAGCACATTGATTCACTCACTCACCACCTACATTCCTGACAGTCCCCCTGAGCAGTCCTCCATGCAGCTGCCCTTTCCACTCTAACACCAAGATTGATCAACTTTGCCCCACCATGAGTTATGTGGACATCTCCTTGGTCTCCTCCACTCTGGGTTGTCTCATACTGAAACAACCCTGTGAGAAGGACCGACGTATGGGAGGTGTGCTACGTGCCAATACTGCCAAAGCTGGTGTTCAGGGACTAATCTGGTAACAGGTCTCAATCCAGTTTCATAGAGTAGTCACTGGTTCAACACAAGTCAATCCAGTGATATCCGCCTCTCCAAGTCACTACAAGCTGGCAATTTTCAGTCATCGAGAGTGGCTTAAGGTAAGCCACATGCTGTCCTGATGACCACCCAGCATCCCAGACTCTAGCGGAACTCTCTCAAGAGGATAAAATGGAGCTCTGGGGGGCAGTACAAGCCAAGCAAGAATGGTGCCACTATAAAACACTTGCCTGTGACACTAACAGGTTGGGGCCAAACAATAAACCCAATCAATGAAGGTTACTGGTGAAATGGCCCAAATGTAAGAATAAATAAATAAATAAATAAAATAAAGATGATAGCTACAGATTTTATGCATGAGTGGGAAAGAAGAAACAAATATACGACATCAGCCCAGGCAAGACAACATCATGAGGAGACAGTAAGAAACTATAGCACGTTAAATAAGGGAGTTGATCACGATTCATTAAAAGCAAAGGTACAAAAAACATATAATGACCCTTCAAATATTATGCAATGACTTTTCTATCAAATTTTTACTCCCCCTAAAATACTATGCAACGCCAGCACTAACCTTACTCTTTAAAATTCAACGTTACTTTCTATAGACAGCTACTCAATGGTAAGACTCCAGAATTACACCCGTGGCCTGTCCAAGCCCATAAGGATAAATAAGTACATTAAATGAAAAGATGAAGAAGAAGAAGAGACCTAACTACCTCTGTGGCCAGCGTGGATG
>NC_066562.1:4610780-4615780 GCF_024679095.1 Eriocheir sinensis
TTTCTCCTCCTCTTGCTTATTCTCTTCTACAAACACTACTCTTTTCTTCCTCTCTTCTTCTCTCTTCTTTTTCTCTTCTTCAGACACTTCTTTTTTCTTCCTCTCTTCTTCTCTCTTCTTTTTCTCTTCTACAGACACTACTTTTTTCTTCCTCTCTTCTTCTCTCTTCTTTTTCTCTTCTTCAGACACTTCTTTTTTCTTCCTCTCTTCTTCTCTCTTCTTTTTCTCTTCTACAGACACTTCTTTTTTCTTCCTCTCTTCTTCTCTCTTCTTTTTCTCTTCAGACACTTCTTTTTTCTTCCTCTCTTCTTCTCTCTTCTTTTTCTCTTCTTCAGACACTTCTTTTTTCTTCCTCTCTTCTTTTTTCTCTTCTACAGACACTCCCTTCTCTTCTATATTCGTTTCTCTTTTCCTCTTTTCTACACTCATTTCTTTTCCCTTTTCTCTTCTACAAACACTTCCTTCTCTTCCATATTCGTTTCTCTTTTCCTCTTCTCTTCTACAAGCACTTTCTTTCATTCTCTCTTCTTCTCTCTTCTTTTTCTCTTCTACAGACACTTCCTTCTCTTCTATATTCGTTTCTCTTTTCCTCTTCTCTTTTACAAGCACTTCTTTTTCCCGCTTCTCTTCTTCTCTCTTCTTTTTCTCTTCACAAACTTCCTCTCGCTTATTCTCTTCTACACACGTTTCTATCTTCTTAGTGTGTCCCTTCTCCTCTTCAGACTCTTCTACCTCTTCTCTTCACACTTTTCTCTCTTCAAAGTGCTTATTTCTCCTCCTCGTTTCTCTTCTTCATACACTTTCTCTTGCTTATTCTCTTCTACACACGTTTCTATCTTCTTAATGTATCCCTTCTCCTCTTCAGACTCTTCTACCTTCTTCTCTTCAAAGTGCTTATTTCTCCTCGTTTCTCTTCTTCATACACTTTCTCTTGCTTATTCTCTTCTACACATGTTCATATCCTCTTAATGTATCCCTTCTCCTCTTCAGACTCTTCTACCTTCTCTTCACACTTTTCTCTCTTCTCACTCTTCTCTTCTTCTTTCCCTCTCGTTACTTACCTGCATCACCTGGCTTCTTCTCCTCTTCTCCTCACCAACGCGTTATCTGTGGTGAGAATTGACATGTTTGCTATTCATTTGCATTGATTATCTCGTGGAAGTCCAGTTTTTAAGAGGGGTGAAGGGTGAGAGGGTTAGAAGAGAAAGGGAGGAGAGAAGAAAAAAGGAAGAAGTCGGTATGAAAGAAAAGGGAAAAGAGAAGGAAGGGAAAGGAGGAGAAATTCGTGAAAGTATTATATAGTAGCCCGCGTGGAAGGCTTTGTAGATTAATCACACACACAAACACACCCAAAGTTAACAGAAATAATGGTTGGTGTTATCAGTCGCTTCCGCTGCTCACGTGGAGATTAATCGAGTTCTCGTGGTTTTTTTTTTTTTACGTTCATGGCACAGAAGAAGGGTCAAGCTACCATCAGGGTTATTAAACTGCCCTGGAAATGCACATAACACCTACGAAAGCCTTGCCAAATAGGTGTGCTTGGACGATGAAGTGTGTGTGTGTGTGTGTGTGTGTGTGTGAGAGAGAGAGAGAGAGTTTATATATTTTTTGCTGGCCAAGTTACGTGATTTGCTTGTATTGTGTGAACTCTCTCTCTCTCTCTCTCTCTCTCTCTCTCTCTCTCTCTCTCTCTCTCTCTCTCTCTCTCTCTCTCTCTCTCTCTCTCTCTCTCTCTCTCTCTCTCTCACACACAAACTTGAATTTATACATGAATTAAAATCAAGATTGCACCCGTTTCTGCTTTGTGTGTGTGTGTGTGTGTGTGTGTGTGTGTGTGTTCACCCCTAAGGTCACAGGTCTCCCTTATTCGCCTCCTTCCCTTCCCTTCCCTTCCCATCTCTTCTCTTTCCTTCTCTCCTCTTCTCCTTTCCCTTCCTTTCATTTCCCTTCTCCCTTCCTTTCCCTTCTCTTCTCTCCTCTTCTCTTCTCTTCTCCCTTCCCTTCCTTTCTCTTCTCCTATTTTCCCTTCCTTTCCTTCTCCTTCCTTTCCTTTCCCTTCCTTTCCTTCCTTTCTGTTCTCTTCCAATCTCTTCTATCTTACCTATTTCTTCCTTTCCTTCTCTCCTCCTTTTCTCTTCTTACCCTCTCTTACTTTCCTCTCCTCCCCTTCCTTCATCTTCCTTGCTTCCTCTTATTCCTCCTCCTTTCCTTCTTTCTTCCCTTCCTCCTATTCTCTTCTCTCTCTTCCTTCTTTCCTTCCCTCTCTCATTTTCTCTTCTTACCTCCTTCCCCTCCCTTCCCTTCTCTGTCCCTTCATTTTCTCCTCTTCCTGTCTTCCTTCCCTTCCTCCTCTTCCTTCCTCCCTTCATTTTGTTCCCTTCCTATCTCCTCTTCGTTCTCTCTTCTCTTCACTTCTTTCCATATTTCTCACCTTTATCTTACCTACCGTCTCCTCCTCCTCCTCCTCCTCCTCCTCCTCCTCCTCCTCCTGTGTCCTTGTGCGCTAAAATTAGTTTCATAACCTTTTAAATGTTCTCAGTTCAATAGATAAAAAATAGATACACGGACGCCTCGATAGATAGACAGATAGTGTGTGTGTGTATGTGTGTGTGTGTGTGTGTGTGTGTGTGTGTGTGTGTGTGTAAGTTGTTGTCTACGCGATTTGGGGGTCAAGGAAAATCAAGGAAAAGGGGAAGAGGAAGAGTATTGATAAAGAGGGAGGAAGAGAAATTAACACAAATGAAGGGAGAAGATAGGAAGAAAGGAAGAAGAGAGAGAGGAAAAAGGAAATAGAGAAGAAGAAGAATTAAATGGCCAAAAGAAGGAAGAGAAAGAGAGGAGACAGAAAGAACAGAATAGGAGAAAGAGGGACATAGGAAGAAGGGAAGATAAAGAAGAAGAAACGAGGAAAACAAAAGAATAAGAAAGAAGAGAAAAAATAAAGGGAAGAAGAAGAGATGGGAGGAAAGAAAGAGGAAGAGAGAAAGCAAAGAAGAAAACAGGAGAGAAAGGGAATAACAGGAAGAAAGGTAGATAGGAAAAACAGGAAACAATGCATAAAAAGAGAAAGAGGAGGAAGAAGAAGGAAGGAGGAGGAAGACAAACAGGAAGAGTAGAAGACATAACAAGGAAGAGTGGAGTTGATTGGGTGTGGCGAAGGAGGAAGAGGAGGAGGAGGAGGAGGAGGAGGAGGAGGAGGCGTGGGAAGAGGAAGGGAATGGATGTTGGGAGCGTGAGAAGGAGGAAAGAGAGAGAGAGAGAGAGAGAGCAGACACAACACTTCCTGCTTAGGTCAGAAGATGGCGTAACCTTTGACCTCACACCAGACAGGTCATCACCACCACCGCCACTCTCCCTGCCAGCTACAGATAATAGTGTCGGTGGAGGTAACGGTGGTGGTGGTGGTTGTGGTGGAGGTGGTGGTTGGGGGGGAGGGGGAACGGACTCTCGGTCGCTCTCTTCCCACGACTCTTCCTCCTCCTCCTCCTCCTTCTCCTCTTTTTCTTCTCTCTTTTCCTTCTCCTCCTCTTCCTCCTCTTGCTAACTACTTTGACTCATCTCTTCCTCAGCGCTCTCTCTCTCTCTCTCTCTCTCTCTCTCTCTCTCTCTCTCTCTCTCTCTCTCTCTCTCTCTCTCTCTCTCTCTCTCTCTCTCTCTCTCTCTCTCTCTCTCTCTCTCTCTCTCTCATTACACGTAGACAACCGTTATGTAATGCGGTGGGAAAGGCAAGAGAGAGAGAGAGAGTAAATATGCGAGTGAAAATAAAGCAAATACTAAGTTAACGTTACTCTGTGTGTGTGTGTGTGTGTGTGTGTGTGTGTGTGTGTGTGTGTGTGTGTGTGTGTTTAGGGCTCGTAAGAAATACTTTTTATATTTTTTTCTTTCTTTTTCTTTCTTATCTTCCTTTTTCTTATTTTCTTTTTTCTTATTTTTCCTTTTTCTTTTTTTTTTCTTTTTTCTTCATTATCTTTGCTTTTTCTTCTTCGTTTCTTCTTCTTCTTCTTCTTCTTCTTCTTTTCATTATTATTATTATTATTATTATTATTATTATTATTATTATTATTATTATTATTATTATTATTATTATTATTATTATTATTGCCTTACCCTACCATACCTTACCTTACCTTACCTTACATGAGTTAACATCTATCTGTGCGTGCTACCTAACCTTACTTTGCTTAACCTGCCCTTGCCTTACCTTACCTTACCTTACCTAACCTTACCTTACCTTACCTTACCTAACGTAACCTTACCTTACCTTACCTAACCTTACCATACCTTACCTAACCTAACCTAACCTTACCCTACCTTACCTTACCTTACCTAACCTTACCTTACCTAATCTTACCCTACCTTACCTTACCTAATCTTACCTTACCTTACCATACCTAACCTTACCTTACCTAATCTTACCTTACCTTACCTTACCTTACCTAACCTAACCTTACCTTACCTTACCTAATCTTACCTTACCATACCTAACCTTACCTTACCTAATCTTACCTTACCATACCTAACCTTACCTTACCATACCTAACCTTACCTTACCTAATCTTACCTTACCTTACCTTATCTTACCTTACCTTACCTAACCTAACCTTACCTTACCTAATCTTACCTTACCATACCTAACCTTACCTTACCATACCTAACCTTACCTTACCTAATCTTACCTTACCTTACCTTACCTTACCTTACCTAACCTTACCTTACCTAACCTTACCATACCTTACCTTACCTTACCTAACCTTACCATACCTTACCTAACCTTACCTTACCTAACCTTACCTTACCTAACCTTACCATACCTTACCTAACCTTACCTCGCCTTACCATACTTTAAGAGTCAGCATCTGTGTGTGTTACCTAACCTTACCTAACCTTACCCTACCTTACCTAACCTTTCATTACCTTACCTTACCTTACCTTACCTAACCTAACCTTACCTTACCTTTCACCACCTTACCTTACCATACTTTATAAGAGTCAACATCTGT
>NC_066562.1:4623280-4658280 GCF_024679095.1 Eriocheir sinensis
CCTTTCCCCCTTTGTTTACCTTTCTCCTTCATTTTCCTCCTCCTCTTCATTCTCCATTTCCTTTCCTCGTCATTTCTTCATTTCCATTTTTCTTTCCCTTCTTTTCCTCTTCCTAATTTCAGTCAGCGATTTCTCTTCTTCCTTTCCCTTTTAGTTTACCTGTTCCATATCACCTGACAACTTTCTCTTTTCCTCTCCTCATCCAGTATTATCAGTTGTCTACCTGTGATGATGGGTTAATTTTACCTGTACCTTCATCTTCATTATTGTTCCTTACCTGTTCTTTACCTGTGAGAATGGGATGACTTTACCTTTAGCCTTAATTAGTGTCACCTGTCTACCTGTGAATATGTTACCTAATGTTCTTATCCACTCAATTTTTTCGCCGAAGTGCTTGCGATACTTTTCTTCACTTTAATTGCTTCCTTTAATTGTCCCCTACCTGTTCGTCTACCTGTAATTAGCGCTTCTTACCTTCATTCTACCTGTCAATAGTGGGTTACCTTCTACCTGTTCATTGTGTCACCTTGTCTTTCTCTTAATTAATCTTAAGTGCATTGTCTACATCCCACCTGTAATTAGTGCGTCTCACCTTGACATTTTCTTATCTGCTCTAATATTTTCCTTCACCTTAATTTCTCCTTTTGGTTATGCATTACCTGTTCATCTACCTGTAATTAGCGCTTCTTACCTTCATTCTACCTGTCAGTGTGAGTTACCTTCTACCTGCTCAGTGTGTCACCTTGTCTTTCTCTTAATTACATCTTAAATGCATTGTCTACATCCCACCTGTAATTAGTGCGTCTCACCTTGACATTCACTTTCCCTCTTAATTTACCTGTCCTACATCATCTGACAACTTTCCCTTTCCCTTCCCTCATCCATTATTCTGTTCATGTTCTTTCGTTCTCTTAGCTCACCTGCCATTTATCAGCCGCGCCAATCAAGAACACCTGTATCGTAATTACCTGCAATTTACCTGAATGAGCTTTTTTTCTGGAAGTGGAATGGTGTGTGTGTGTGTGTGTGTGTGTGTGTGTGTGTGTGTGTGTGTGTGTGTGTGTGTGCTTTTAATTCTCTGTTTTTAGTTTTTAGATTTTTTTCCTTTTCTATTTTTCCTTTCTGTTTTTTTCTTCATTTTCTTGTTTTCTTCTCTTTTCCTTTCCTTTTTTTATTTTTTTTATTTTTATTTTTTTCTCATTTATACACATTTACTTTACATTCTTTTTTTTCTTCTTTTTATTATTATTATTATTACTATTATTATTATTTTTGCCTGTTATTTATTTTTCTCTAATTTCTTCTATGTTTTCTACTTTCTGTATTTCTTATCTTCTCTTTCTATGTTTCTTTCTTTTCTTTTGTTTCCTTATTTCTTTTGTTTCCTATTGTTCGTTTTCTTCTTCCTTTTGTTCCTCCTCCTCCCCTTTTTCTTCTTACTCCTTTGATCTTTCTTCTTCTTCTTCTTCTTCTTCTTCTTCTTCTTCTTCTTCTTCTTCTTCTTCTTCTTCTTCTTCTTCTTCTTGTCCCTCCTCCTCCTCCTCTTCTTTATCACCTTTTCTTCATATGTTCTTTTTCTTCAGTATTTTTATCCACTTATTTATTCTTCTCCTTTTCTTCCTTCCCCCTGTCTCCTATCTCTCTTATCTCATTTTATCTTCTCCTATATTATTATTCTCGTTTATCATCCCAATTACCTGCAAGCACTCCACTCTCATTACCTGTGTGTGTGTGTGTGTGTGTGTGTGTGTGTGTGTGTGTGTGTGTGTGTGTGTTTCTATTTCAAGTCCCGTAATGCGTAGAAAGACCAACACACACACACACACACACCGTCTGCGTCACCTGGTTGCCATGGCGACGAGATGGTTATTGAACAAGCGGAAATGACCAATTATCACCTGGTCAATAGTTAGGAGGAGGAAGAGGAAGAGGAAGAAAGGAGGAGGAGGAAGATGTGTGTTTACGTGAATCCGTTTGTTATGATATTGCGTATAAGAGAGAGAGAGAGAGAGAGAGAGAGAGTGCTTTCAACCATATATAGAAAAGAGGGCTGACTTCCATTGTCTAGAACTCCTCCTCCTCCTCCTCCTCCCCCCCTCCCCTTCTTGTAACCTCAACCCTTTCCAAACATCCCCACCCCTTCCGTAACCTTCCCCCTTCCATTTCCTACCCTACCCACCCCTTCCCCATTCTTTCTCAACTCCTCCCCTTCCTTCCCCTCTTCCTCCCTTCCATTCCTTCCCCTACTACTGACTCCCCATCCATTCCCCTTCCATCTTCTACTTCCTCTCTTCTTCCCCATCCTCTTCCCCTTTCCTCTCTCCTCAATGACCTCTTCCCTTCTTTCTAATCCTCAACTCCCTCTTCTGTGTGTGTGTGTGTGTGTGTGTGTGTGTGTGTCAAGGTTAGCAAGCATTGGGGTCGGTCAGGTGTTTAAATCTACCTGTCTACCTGTGTGTGTGTGTGTGTGTGTGTGTGTGTGTGTGTGTGTGTGTGTGTGTGTGTGTGTGTGTGTGTGTGCTAGTCTGTCTACTATCACTTCTTCCTCCACTTCCTCTTCTCCTCCTCCTCCTCCTCACACACCTTTACCTGCCCGTTAATCATGTACAGGTGAAGCAATCGAGCAGGTGAATCAATTAGCAGGTAGTACTCGACCCTTACCTTCGCGTGTACCTGCGTGGCTGACAGGTGTTGATTAGATCTTATTTACGCCTCACTTGCTCTTTGATTATACAGGTAGACTTAACAACACTTATCAGTTAACACGTGTCATTATTCTTTATTAATTATCATCCTTCATTTCTCTATTATTGACCTCTCCTCACCTTCTCTTTTTTCGTCTCTGTTCTTCTTGTGTTCTTTTCTCTTCTCTTTGTCGAACCTTGCCGGTCATATCTTTCTTTTTCCTTTCTCTTCTTTCTCCTCTTTGCCCTCTTTCCTCTCTCCCTTTCTCACCTTGCCTCTACATCCTCTTCCATTCTCTTTCTTTCTTCTCCCATTTCTTCCGTCTCTTCCCCCTTTCTTTCTCCCTTTTTCACTCTACCTTTCCATCTTCTTCCATTCTCTTTCCCCCTTTCTTTCTCCCTTTTTCACTCTACCTTTCCATCTTCTTCCATTCTCTTTCCTCTCATTTTCCCTCTCCCTTTCTCCCTTCCCACCCTTCCTCTGCATCCTCTCCTCCCATTTATTTCCTCTTTCCTCTCCCTTTCTCTCTTTCACCCTGCCTTTCCATCCACTTCCCTTCTCTACTTCCCATCTTTCTTATCTCCTTTTCTCCCCACCCATTCCCCTCTTCCTTACAAACCACCCATCCCCTTCCCTTATTAACACCTGTCCCTTCCTCCCACAGGTGTACCTCTACGGCGGGAAGGTGCATCTCATCCCCGTGGCCGAGTCCCCCGCCTCCCTCAGCCCCCTACCCAGAGGCACGCCCACCGTCGCCCACGCCGTCAGCACCGTCAACAGGCTCCCAGAGATGACCCTAGCGCCGCCAGCCGTGCAGGGAGCCATCACCGACAGGCTTAGCGGGTACGTGTGCTGGAGGAGGAGGAGGAGAGGAGGAGGAGGAGGAGGAAGAGAAGAACAAATGAGAGTATGAGGGAAAGAGGAGGAAGAGTGAAAGGGAAATGAAAGGGGAGGAAGGAAAGGAGATAAAGAAGTGAATAGGGAAGAAGGGAAGGAATGAGGAGGAGGAGGAGGAGGAGGAGAGCAAATGAGAGTGTGAGGGAAAGAAGGGAAAGAGAGGGAAAGGAATGGGGAATAGGAGGAGGGAAGGAAAGAGGAAGATTAGAAAAAAATGCGAAAGGAAGGGAGAGGAAGAAGAAGAGGAGGAGGAGAACAGGAGCGAAGGAAGATTGTTGAGAGAAGGAAGAAGAGTGAGGATTAGGAAGGAAGAGAAGAGAGGGTGAGAGAGAAGGAGAAGGATGAAGGAAAAGGGGGTAGGAGAAAAAAGGAGGAAGAAGGGACAGGGAAGTTGGAGGAGGAGGAGGAGGAGGAAGAAGTAGTGAAGAGAGAGGATTTGTCATTGCTTCTTCTTCCACTCCTCCTCCTCCTCCAAAGGTCCGCAGAAGGCAAGGTTGTCGGTCGCCCTAGATTTTGTTTTTTATTGCTTTTTTCTTCTCTTTGAACCCTAGAAGGTGTGTGTGTGTGTAGGAATTGATTTGACCTCTCCCGACTTCATATAGTTGTGTGTGTGTGTGTGTGTGTGTGTGTGTGTGTAGAGGCGTTCCATCACATACCTGAACGCACACACCACCTCTACCCCCCCCCCCCCCCCTTACCTTTATGGAGCAGCAATCATCTACTTGCCTGCAAACTCACCTTCACCTTCGCTTCCCTTTCCTTCGTTCCTTCCTTCCTTCTTTCCTTCCTACTTCCTCTTCCACTTCTCATTCATCACCTTAACTTATATTTACCTTCCTTTCCCTTCCCTTCCTTCCTTCCTAGTTCCTCTTCCACTTCTCATTCATCACCTTATATTTACCTTCTTTTCCCTTTCCTTTCTTCCTTCCTTCCTTCTTTCCTTCTCTTCCTCATCTCATTCATCACCTTACCTTATATTTACCTTCCTTTCTTCCTCTTCCCCTTTTCTCATTCATCACTTTACCTTACTGTCTGTTTACCTTCCTTCCCTTTCCCTTTATTCTACTCTTCATTTCTCCCCTTCCCTTTTTCTTTCTCCTATATTTCCCTTTCTTCTACTCTTCATTTCTCCCCTTCCCTTTTTCTTTCTCCTATATTTCCCTTTCCCTTTCTTCTACTCTTCATTTCTCCCCTTCCCTTTTCCTTTCTCCTATATTTCCCTTTCCCTTTCTTCTACTCTTCATTTCTCCCCTTCCCTTTTTCTTTCTCCTATATTTCCCTTTCCCTTTCTTCTACTCTTCCTTTCTCCTTCCCTTTTTCTTTCTCCCTTTCCCTTTCTTTGCCTCTTCTTTTCTCTCCTTCTCTTTCCCTTCCTTCCCTTTTCATTTCTTCCTCTCCCTTTCTTAGTTTCTTCTTTTCTCTCCCTTTCCTTCCTTCCTTCATTTTCTCCTCTTTCTTCTCTTCCCCTCCTCCTCCCTCCCTTATCTTATTTCTTTGTTCTTCTTCTCATTATCAACCTCATATCCTCCTCCTCCTCTTCCCTCCTCCTCCTCCTCAAATTATCTTCTCCCCTCTTCTTCTCCTTTCCCCTTCGTGTTCGTCCTTCTTTTTCTGTTTCTTCCTTCCCGTTCCTCCTCCTCCACTTTCTCTTTCCTTTCAATCTTCCATGTGAAAGGACTGAAAATACCTCGTGTGTGTGTGTGTGTGTGTGTGTGTGAGGGGTATATTTAGTAAGGGTTGCTCTCTCTCTCTCTCTCTCTCTCTCTCTCTCTCTCTCTCTCTCTCTCTCTAATAATAGTGTCGTAGAAATGAATTAAAGGTCACAAGGTCAGAGGAACTTTTAAGGAAACTGCACAAGAAACCAAATTAATTCTCTCTCTCTCTCTCTCTCTTCTTTCCTTCTTTCTTTCTATTTCTACTTCCTTTCCTTTCCTTGATCTCTCTCTCTCTCTCTCTCTCTCTCTCTCTCTCTCTCTCTCTCTCTCTCTCTCTCTCTCTCTCTCTCTCTTTTCTTCTTTCTTTCTATTTCTACTTCCTTCCTTTCCTTTCCTTGATCTCTCTCTCTCTCTCTCTCTCTCTCTCTCTCTCTCTCTCTCCTTACCCTTGCAATATTTTTAACGTATTCTCAAGGCAGGGTTAAAAGGGAAAGGCTTCGGACAACCTTGTGTTTTCTTGTACCTTATACTTTTCTTTACTTTTCCATATTTCACAAACGTTTATATTATACTTTTTCATACTTCACAAAAACGTTATTACTGGAACCGATTTTAAATTACTTATATGGGACACTTTTAGACTGAAGGGAGCTCACTAACCCCCCCCCCCCTTTTTTTTTTTCTTCTTCTTCCTCTCCTTTATCTTCTACTTCTTTGTTCATCTTCTTTCTCTTCTGCTCTTCTTGTTCTTCTTTTACTTCTTCCTCTCCTTCTACTTCTTTGTTCATCTTCTTGTTCTTCTTTTACTTCTTCTTCCTCTCCTTCTACTTCTTTGTTCATCTTCTTGTTCTTCTTTTACTTCTTCTTCCTCTCCTTCTACTTCTTTGTTCATCTTCTTGTTCTTCTTTTACTTCTTCTTCCTCTCCTACTTTTTCGTTCATCGTTTTCCTCTCCTTCTATTTCTTCTTCTTTTACTTCTACTTCTTCTTCTATTTCTTCTTCTCTCCTCTCGTGTTCTTTCTCATCTACGTCTTTCTCTCTCCTTTCTATTCGTCATCTTCATCGTCTTATCATTATTATTCTTATCATTACCCCCTTGTTTCTTTTTTTATTTCTTCTTCCTCCCTCTCCTATTTCTTCTTCTATTACGTCTACTTCATCTACTTCGTCTTCTTTCTCGTTTACTTCTTTCTCTTCTTTCTTTTCATAATCCTCATCGTATTATTAGTATTGTTATCATCATCACGTGCCACTAATCCACCCCCCTCCCCCTTAGGTACCCCGGCCGCATCAGCAAGGAACAACATGTAGCCCACGCTTATGTACCCGTGGGCGTGGCGGCGCTGCTGAGAGAGTACCCGACGCTGCTGGGGCCCGCCGTGCACGCCTTCTGCTCCCGGGACGCCCTCGACAACAAGGTAAGGGCGGGGGGCAGGAGAGGGGGAGGTTGAGGGGGAAGGGCGGGGGGTAGGAGACGGGGAGGGGGGGAGAGGTTGAGGGGGAAGGGCTAAGGAGAGAGAGAGAGAGAGAGAGAGAGAGAGAGAGAGAGAGAGAGAGAGAGAGAGAGAGAGATTGTGGTTTATGAGAAAGGTCAGACTGTGGTGAGACTGGCGTGTGTGTGTGTGTGTGTGTGTGTGTGTGTGTGTGTGTGTGTGTGTGTGTGTGAGAGAGAGAGAGAGAGAGAGAGAGAGAGAGAGAGAGATTCACAAAACATGATGGAGTGTTTTGTGGTCGTTTTATAGGTCAATCAATGGGGAGGGAGGGGGAGGGGGGAGGAGCTAGTTTGACCCCTCCCCTCCCCTCCCCTCTTCCTCTCCCCTTTGGTATGTAGGTCAGAAAATCCTCCCTCCACTTCCTGATATATGGGAGGAAGGAAGGAAGAGGAAGAGGAGGAGGAGGAAGAAGGGGAGAGAGGAAGAGGAAGGGAGGAAAGGAGGGAGAGATACTTGGTTCCATTTGTGTAATTTGAGAGAGATTTTTCTTGTTTCTATTGTCCTTATCTCTCCCTTTTCCATTTCTCTCTCTTTCTTCACTCCTCTTCCTCCTTTCCTGTATTCCCATCTCCCTTTTTCTCCTCCACTCTGATTTTCCTTCTCCTCTACTGTTCTTTTCCTTCTTTATTTCTCTCTTCCTCTTCTCCACCCTTCTATCCCTTCCTCACTCCTCCTCTTCCTCCTTTTCTCTATTCCCATCTCCCTTTTTCTCCTCCACTCCTATTTTCCCTCATCCCTACTGTGTTCTTTTCCTTCTTTATTTCTCTCTTCCTCTCCCCCTTCCTCTTCTCCACTTCTATCCCTTCCTCATTCCTCTTCCTATACTTTTCTCCTATATTCCAACCCCCATCACCACCATCTACACCCATCCACCTCACCTTAATTAGAAGTGTGACTACGGTTCCCTTTCCTCAGGTGCTTAGAGTGATGCGACACTTCCCGCCTGAGACCAGAGTGACCACGGCCGTCCGCTTCAGCAAGGCCCTGTACGCCCAGCTGGCAGCCCACCGCTACACCCCGGACCCTAGAGTGGGATGGGACCTACCACTGCTGACCAACCAGGGCTACAAGGTGCACGATATTGGCATGAAACTGGTGAGTGTCGGGCAGGGCTGGGTAGGGAGGGTGTGTTGTCCTATGTCTGGAGGAAGAAGGGGAGAGGGGAAGAGGGAAGGGAGAGATGGAGGGATAGATACTGAGATAGAGTGGCAGGGCAGGGCAGGGCTGGGAGAGATGGAGGGATAGCTACTTAGAGTGGGATAGAGTGGCAGGGCAGGGCAGGGCTGGAGGAATAGATACTTAGAGTGGCAGGGCAGGGCAGGGCAGGGCTGGAGGGATAGATACTTAGAGTGGGATAGAGTGGCAGGGCAGGGCAGGGCTGGAGGAATAGATACTTAGAGTGGCAGGGCAGGGCAGGGCAGGGCTGGAGGGATAGATACTTAGATAGAGTGGGATTGAGTGGCAGGGTTGGGTAGGCTGTGTTGTCCTATGCCTGGTTTTATAAGGGTATCAGGGCAGGGAGGGGCAGGGTAGGGTCTGTGTGTTGTCTCATTTCTGATCTTATAAACATCATATCAGTCGTGTCTATTCCTTCCTCAGTCCTCTTTTCTCTCCCCATTCCTCCTTGCCTAACACCTCACATCCCTTTACTTCCATTCCACAAAACTCATCTCAACACACATTTTCAGGCTTGCGGGTTTGAGATCTTGGTGTGCAGTGCTGGAGGTGTCACCCCCACCACGCCCACCACCACCTCAGCCCCCACGCAGCCCCATGCAGCCCCTGACCCCCGCTGGCTGCGCTACCACAAGGCGCTGATGGAGAAGGGATATTACAGGGTAGGTCGAGTGATCGGTTCTCCCTTATGTGTTTATAGTAATACACCTCTTCACCTTCTCCCTTCACCCTCACCCCCAGCACCTTCTCTCACCCCCTCCCTTCTCTCCACCCAGGGTGAGCTTGAGGGATCCCAGCTGTACAAGGCCCTGGAGGACAACGCACGCCAGTACTTTGAGAGCCACGTGGTGTCGGGTCAGGCCAGCCAGGATGGGGAGGACCTCACTGTGGGCGCCATGGTGGTCAAGCTGCTCTCCAAGGTCAACATGGACCATGAGTTCTACAAGGAGAGGTCAACGCGCCTCATCCCTGCTGATGGTACGTTGACCTGACCTGGTTTGGGGAGAGGAAGAATGTAGGTAATAGTAGTAGTAGTAGGAGGAGGAGGAGGAGAGTAGGGAAAGGTTGTTTATTTGTAGTGTTCAGTGATGATGAAGGGATTGGGGAAGTTATGTTCTGAATTATATGTTAAACTCATCACTCTTGGCATCCCCCCTCACCAGTGTTGCCAGATAATCATATCCAGAGCTTCATATTTACCTGTTTCTGACCTATAACTATTGCCAAGAAAAAACAATAATTAACCACTTTAATAATAACTATATATAAAGCCAGTTATAGGGGTGAAGGTGACAGTTTTTGGGGCGGAAAAATCGGCAAACATAAGGCCGAGTATGACAATCTAGCACCGTTGCCCCTCACTGTTTACTCATCCTCACTTCCACCCACAGACGACAGCTGGCTGCAGATCACACCCGACGCGCTGGACGACCTCCTGGAGAGCAAGTACGGCAAGCAGGGTGTCCCGCGCGGCGCCACAGAGAAGGAGATGATGGACTCCCTCAGTGCCTTCATGGGCCACATGTCGGACGTGGATGGAGCCGAGGTGCCCCAGCGGAAGATGTCTACGCTCTCCACGCCCAAGAGGAAGGGCGGCAAGAAGCTGTCCACCTCCCTCCTTGGCCAACACCACCTCAGGAAGGTCTCGGCGCAGTCCAATGCCTCGGATGTGTCAAACTGCTCCGAGATGTCATCATTCTCCAACAAGGTGGACTTCAACGCCGAGGCCTTCAGCGACGCCATGGCTAACATTCTCGGTAAGGCAAAGAGTTAGTGGGCGGTTAATTGGTTGCTCTCTGTCTTTCACCTTCTGGTCTTTCTCTCACCTTCCCACAGAATCTAGTTTACATTTTCCTCTTTTTCTCCTTCCCCTTCTTATCTCAGTCTCTTCTCACTTCTTTTCTCTTACCATTTGTTCCTCCCACTAAGTCTAGCATATCTCTCATCTCCCTCTTCCTCTCTCTTTACCTTTCTCCCTGCCTCCATCACTCCTCTTCTACCCTCCTTTCCCTCCCTCTCCTTTTCTCTCTCCTACCCTTATTCCCTTCTCTCTATCTGTCTCAAATCAGCCTACAGTCTAACTTACATTTTCCTCTTTCTTCTTCCTCTTCTCTCCTCCCCTTTTCTGTCTCTTATTCTTCTCTAACCTCCTTCCCTTTTCTCTCTTTTTTCATTCTACCCTTCTTCCATTTCCCCCTCTCTCTCTCTCTCTCTCCTTGGTTTGTTCCTCTCCCTCTCTCTTCTAGTCTTTTTCCTCACCCTCTCTCTCCTTGTTCCTTTTCCTCTCCCTCCCTCTCCTAATCTTTTTCCTCTCTCCCTCTTTCCTAGTCTATTTCTTTTCCCTTTCCTAGTTTTTTCCTCTCCTCTCTCCAATTTTTTCCCTCACCTCTCTCCCTGCCCCCTTCCGTCCCCATCTCACACTCTCCCTCCACCCCCAGAGTCTGGCGTGCCTGAGGATGACTACTGGTGCGGCTCCGATGATGACTCTTCGGGCATGAGCAGCTACGAGGGGGAGGAGGGCGCGGACGTCTCCCTCAGCCGCAAGTCCTCCAACACCTCCTCCACCTCCTCCTCATCCTCCACCTCTAAGGGAAACCAGATGAGGCAGTACATGAAGCAGATGGAGGAGGAGCTGGCAGGGACCAAGATAGCCGACACCCTCACCCCTGCCCCTGCCCCCTCTGCCGCCCCTGCCACAAGCTCCGAGGACGAGTTTGATGACGTCGAGGATTTCTGCCCCGTCAAGGTAGACCTCAAGGCTGTGCAGGACCTGGTCAAGACGTACTCGGCGCAGAACGGTCTCCCTGGTCCGGCCTCGTCCCTCCTTGGCTCTGTGGGAATGAAGCCAAAGAACACATAAAGAGCGATTACTACCACTACTGCTCTGTGCCTCCTCCCCTGCCTCTGTTAACTAAGGTCATGAGTCGCCTGCAAGTATACGTCCTCCTAACCTGTTCCTGTTGTATTGGCACTCACTACATGACTGCCAGCCTGTGCCACTCACCTTCCAGTATTTATTTTCTCCGCTTCTGTTTATTGAGGTCATGTGTCGCCTACAAGTATACATCCTCTTAACCTGTTCCTGGTGACTATCGTATTGGCACTCACTACATGACTGCCAGCCTGTGCCACTCACCTTCAAGTATTTATTTTCTCTGCTGTTTATTAAGGTCATGTGTCTCTGCTAACTAAGGTCACATGTCGCCTGCAAGTATACATTTTCCTACCTTGTTCCTGATGTCTAGCGTATTGGCACTCACCACATGACTGCCAGCCTGTGCCACTCACCCTCCAGTATTCACCTTCTCTACCTCTGTTACTGCCAAATCTATACTTTTTTCCTAGTTTTGAGTAGCGGGCTGTTTTTTTTTATTTTATTTTATTTATTTATTTTTTTTTTTTATATTGTTTCCTTTTTTTTCACGCCCTTGAACTGTCTCCTTTTCTGTGTGCATGTTTGTGGTTGTTGCACATTTCCTACTCCGCCCATATTTGTAATCCTGTTTTCTCCTTCTATATGCTTTCTTCCTCCCTGTATACAAAGGAAGAACAGCTAACTTGGAAGAGGCATCAGTATCTCCACCAGTGTATAGGGGAATGTGCATCAATGATCTATTACACCCACCTAACCATGTATACTATCTGTCTGTCTGTCACAACCCTCATAGGACATTATCTCAGTGCTGTGAATTGAGAAAACATGACCAACTCACCTTCATATCAAAGACGGTCATATATTTTACATGCTACTCAATACTATACACAAGAAAGCTTTGAAATTTCCTTCCTCCTGTAAATGAGTCAACCCCAAACTAACTTGAATGGTCTGACTTGGCCTTCAGTTCCCTTCAGTCTGCCTTAAAGCAAATGTAACTTCTCCTCCTCTGCGTACTAAGACAGGAGTTGGCTGTTGAATTCTACCTTCTTGAAACTCCTGGGCATAATGTTTTCCCTCTCTCCCCCTCTCTATTACTCTTCTTCTTCAGTAATTCTTTCAATGCCAATATTTTCTGCACAAACTACACTACACACACACTACACAGAGCCATACACTTATTCCTATCTACTCTGTCTTTCCCGGTGACCACACTTGCCTACACTAGCAGAGAGGAGTGCAGGAGTGTCGGGAGCAGATAGAAGTGTCTCAGAAATCAAAAAGGGAGATGGTGAGGCGAGAAGGAGGAGGTTGAGGGCTGAATGCAGAGGCTGGAGTGTCAAGGGCAGATGGAAGGGTCTCAGAAATCAAAAAGGGAGCTGAGATGAAGCTGGAAGGAGGAGATTGAGAGCTGAATGCAGAGGCTGGATTGTCAGGGGCAGATGGAATTGTCTTGGAAGTCAAAAAAGAAGGCAAGATGAGGCTGGCATTGAGGGGTGAATGTAAACTAGTGGGGTGAAGCTGAGCAGACGGCCAAGGGGTGATGGGACAGCTATGGGGGTGAGAGAATGTACAAAGAAATGGGGTGGTGAGATCTTAGGAGGAAAAAGCAGTCCGTATCTTTAGTTCTTAGCAGTGAAAGAAATCCCGGGAAATTAAAACACATTAGGTCATAAAAATGGGGTTATGGGAAGTAAACTAGATCAGGTAATAACATCATAGTGAAAAAAACACATTGATAAAAAACACAAAAAATAATCACACTCTGGTCTTCGGAATTGGCCTGGGGAGGTGATTTGGCTCAGCTGTGATGTCTTTAAGTTTAGAGTGTGTGGCTCATTTTGTGTTCATTGTGGGTTGGTTGTCAGGATGGGAGGTGCAGTGTGGAGAATGTCCGTTTATGTTCATGTAACTAGACTTGAGAGAAAGATATGAATGTGGCAGAGAGAGAGATTGAGTCACAGTGTATATTACCAGTAAAATATCTGTGTTAATGTAGCTAGACTTTTGTTGAGGGAGCCTGTGTGTGAGTGTGGCAGAGAGAGTGAAAGAGAGGAAGACAGTGAGAGAAATAGAGATAGAGGGAGAAATCTAGAGTTACAGTGTATGGTATTAGAAAAATGTGTGTTAGTGTAGCTAGGCACATTGAGGGAGGCCTGCATGTGTGTGACTGAGAGAGAGAGAAAGAGAAGACAGAGTGAGAGAGGGAGAGAATGTGGGTCAGTGTGTGGTCTTATTAAAATGCCTGTGTGTTAGATTTGAGTTGAGTGAGACCTGTGTTAGTGTGTCAGAGAGCGAGAGAAAGATAGAGCGAGTGAGCGAGAGAGAGCGAGTCCCAGCGTAGGGTATTAGTGGCATCTCCCTCAACCCATCACCACACCTTATTAGTCCATTCCGGCATTATTAGCTTTGTAAGGGTCGATTTTTGTACTCCACTTTCTACAACGTGTTCTGCAAGAGGCTATTTTGTAACTGCTTTTGATCTTTATGAGTAAATAGATTAGTTACTCCTTAGTGCTAGATGAGTTACTGGAAAGAGAGTAGGAGAAAGAGAGAGATGAAAAATGGATAAATGAAGTGTTGTGGAAGAGTTTATAAATTGGATAAAAATGAAAATGAAAGAAAAAGAAGTGAAGAAAGGAATGACATAAGAAGAAAGGAAAAGGAAAGAAGAAAGAGAGGGATGAAAAATGGATAAATGAGTGTAGTGGAAAAGTTTGTAAATTGGATAAAAATGAAAGAGAAGAAGAAAGGAATGGTATAAGTAAGGATGAGTTAGTGAAAAGGGAGAAAGGAAAAGGAAAGAAGAGAGGAATGATAAATAGATAAATGACTGTATTGAAAAACTTTGTAAATTAGATAGAAATGAAAATGGAAGAAAGAGAAGAGAAGAAAAGAAAGGAATGACATAAGTAAAAATGAGTTAATGAAAGGGAAGAAAGAAAAGGAGAAATGATAAAGAGCTAAATGAGTGTCGTGGAAACTTTGTAAATTAGATAAAAATGAAAATGAAAATGAAGAAAGGAATGGTGAGTGCAGCCTCCTAGTATTACGTTTTAACTTATTTGTGTGTTACTGTAGACACGGACACTGTGGCGACGGCTGAGGTGCTGCAAACCTTATGTAACGATGATTATGTTTGGTTGCATTCGTTTCTCGGACAATCACTAAATGTATTGCAATAGTTATTTTATTTTTCTTTGTTATTGGTTTTTATGGTTAAGGAAATGGCTGAGGGATGTAAATGAGGAAGTCCACTAATCAATGCCCCTGGAAAAGTAACAGGAGTAAAGAGAAAAGTAAACAGAAAAGTAAGACTAAAAAGTAAAGAGAAGAGTCAACAGGAGTGGCCAGAAAAGTAAAGAGAAAGGAGTAAAAAGTAAAACAGAAAAGTAAAAAGTAAAACAAAAGTAAAACAAAATGAAAAAGTAAAACAAAAGTAAAACAGAAAATGAAAAAGTAAAACAGAAAAGTAAAGAGAAAAGTAAGAAGTAAAACAGTAAAGTCAACAATGCCCAGAGGAGAGGTCAGTTTCAGACGCGTACTCCCCCTAATACTCCCTCGTTTGACTCTATAATTGCAACTCAGTCCTATGCATCGTGACTCACTACATTATATTTTGTCAGCTGTTCCATTGTCTCCGTGTTTAAGGTCATTGGTGGGAGCGCTTCACTAATGTCCGAGGTGGTGGCTGTCGTCCCCTTAAACCTCAGTCTCAAGTTTTGGTGTTCTGATATTTTAAACTTAAGGACGTAACTATGATATTTTTGCACACTTTTCTACCTTGCTTTAGCGTTTAAGGAATCCTGCAATATTTTACTGTATGCGCTTTTTTTTTTTGGTGTATATTCATAAATTCTCATATTATCACATATCATTTATTATTATTATTGTTATATGGAGTCTATGCATATGGTTTTGAGTGCCTTGATTTACGTTACTCAATATCTACAGTTTTATCTTTGTTTTCTTTTGGTTATTATGATTTTTTACTTTTTTTCTTTTGGTTGTTGAGAGTTCATATTTCTTTATCTCATTTTTTTGGTTGTCGAGAGTTCATATTTCTTTATCTCATTTTTTTGGTTGTCGAGAGTTCATATTTCTTCATCTCTTCTTTTTTTGGTTGTCGAGAGTTCATATTTCTTTCTCTTTTTTTTGGTTGTCGAGAGTTCACATTTCTTTATTTTTGGGGGTTGTCGAGAGTTCATATTTCTTTATCTCTTTTGTATTTGTTTGTTGAGAGAATTCATTTTTCTGCATCACCTTTTTTTTTGGTTGCTGAGAGCGTAAGAGTTTGCTTTGTCTCAGTGGGAGGGACACGGACCTAAGCCTGCAATGTACATACACTCAACATTATAAAAGTCATATCAATCTGTGTCTATTCTTAAGCTTCCAATGATATTAACTCGGAGCCGTGGAGAGAGAGATGAGATGAGACGAGACGAGTCAGCTATAGGAAGATAGGAGTAAATGGTGTGTGTGTGTATGTGTGTCCGTCACGGCTCGAGTCCGCACATTGTATCTTTGCCTCCACTTTTATTACCTGTTTGTGGCAATATTAAAGGTACATGCATGACCTGCCTTGTATCCCTCACCTGTGGCTACCTGGAGATAGAGGAGGAGGAGGAAATAAAGGAGAGAAGATGAAAGAAGTATTAACCCGGTAGCAGCGAGGGGCCAAATTTGTGGCTTTACCGTGTAGCAGCGACGGGCCAAATTTGTGGCTTTACCGTGTAGCAGCGACGGGCCAAATTTGTGGCTTTACCGTGTAGCAGCGACGGGCCAAATTTGTGGCTTTACCGTGCAGCAGCGACGGGCCAAATTTGTGGCTTTACCGTGTAGCAGCGACGGGCCAAATTTGTGGCTTTACCGTGTAGCAGCGACAGGCCAAATTTGTGGCTTTACCGTGTAGCAGCGACGGGCCAAATTTGTGGCTTTACCGTGTAGCAGCGACCGGCCAAATTTGTGGCTTTACCGTGTAGCAGCGACGGGCCAAATTTGTGGCTTTACCGTGTAGCAGCGACCGGCCAAATTTGTGGCTTTACCGTGTAGCAGCGACGGGCCAAATTTGTGGCTTTACCGTGTAGCAGCGACGGGCCAAATTTGTGGCTTTACCGTGTAGCAGCGACCGGCCAAATTTGTGGCTTTACCGTGTAGCAGCGACAATGAAAGGAAAATTAGTGAGGACAATGAAAGGAAAATTAGTGAGGACAATGAAAGGAAAATTAGTGAGGACAATGAAAGGAAAATTAGTGAGGACAATGAAAGGAAAATTAGTGAGGACAATGAAAGGAAAATTAGTGAGGACAATGAAAGGAAAATTAGTGAGGACAATGAAAGGAAAATTAGTGAGGACAATGAAAGGAAAATTAGTGAGGACAATGAAAGGAAAATTAGTGAGGACAATGAAAGGAAAATTAGTGAGGACAATGAAAGGAAAATTAGTGAGGACAATGAAAGGAAAATTAGTGAGGACAATGAAAGGAAAATTAGTAAGGACAATGAAAGGAAAATTAGTGAAGACAATGAAAGGAAAATTAGTGAAGACAATGAAAGGAAAATTAGTGAAGACAATGAAAGGAAAATTAGTGAAGACAATGAAAGGAAAATTAGTGAGGACAATAAAAGGAAGATTAGCCAAAATAAAAAAAGTTAGTATCCAGTCCATTTAAAAGGAAAGAGAAGAGTTAGGCAATATGAAAAAAAAGCGAAGTAAATGTATAAAAAAATAATGATGATAAGCAGAGAGAATAAAATAGAGGAAGGATAGAAAATACAAAGGAAAAGAAAAGAGAAAGAAGAGTTGGCAATAGGGAAAAAAAATGAAGTAAATGTATATACAAAAAAAAATAATGAAAGGTAGAGAAGATAAACAGAGGAAGGATGGGAAGTATAAAGGAATGAATGAAAGGTAGGGAGAAGAAAACAAAGGAAAGATAGAAAATATAAAGGAAAAGAAAAGAGAAGAGAAGAGTTAGGCAATATGAAAGAGAAAATGAAGTAAGTGTATACACGAAAAAATAAATGAATGAAAGGCAGAGAGAAGATTAATAGAGGAAGGATAGGAAGTATAAAGGAATGAATGAAAGGTAGGGAGAAGGAAAGAAAGGAAGGATAGGAAGTATAAAGGAAAAGAAAAGAGAAGAGAAAGAGAAGAGTTAGGCAATATGAAAGAGAAAAAGAAGTAGGTGTATATACGAAAAAATAAATGAATGAACGGTAGAGAGTAGAAAATAGAGGAAGGATAGAAAATATATAGGAAGAGAAGAGAAATGAAAGAAGTTACGTATGCAATATGTAAAAGAAAATTAAGTAAATGTTTATATATAAAAAAAAACAATGAAAGGCAGAGAAGAAAATAGAGAAAGGCTAGAAAATATATAGGAAAAGAAAATGCAGGAAGAAAAGTAAAGGGAGAAAAAATAAATTAGGGAAAGAGGAAGAAAAAAAAATTATAAATGTGGTCTCGATCCTTGTTGAACGCGATTCTTGCCATCTCTTCAATTGGTTCCAACAGTCACAGAGGACGCAAACAGTCTGAGATCTTTGTTTAATCGCAGCCAAAATCAACAAAATCAAGAAACAAATTTGCTCCTCTTCAACACGTGCAGTCATTAATCGTGTCCTCACAGCCTCAGTATGTTTATAGTTTACAATCCTTGCGATGTATATTATAATGAAAACTGATCCCAGCGCCGAGCCTTGCGGTGCTGAGCTAAGGACAAGGACCCACTCGGAGGTCTACAAACAATTTTTTTTTTATAATTTATTCATTGGTCTTGCCCGTTACTGATGTCAAGCTTATGGGATCTGTTAAGTGTTAAGTGTTATAGTAGGATATCAATGTATTATTATTATTATTATTTAATATCCTACTATAACAAAGGTAGATACATGTATGACTTCTTTTTTTTACAGTAAAGGAAACAGCTCAAGGGCAAAAAAAGACAAAACAATAATGAAAAAAAGCCCGCCAATCACTAAGCCTATAAAAAAGAGTTGAGGAGTTGTATCCCTCACCTGTAGTTACCTGGGAATGGAGGAAGAAGAGGAGGAGGAGGAGGAGGAGGAAATAAAGGAAAGATGAAAGAAATATTAAAACTTTTTCTTTTTTGATAAACGGGGGTTAGGTTTGCCAGTTATAGCAGTCTTTTAAAGGGCTTTTGATCTCCGGTGCTGACGTCAACTAAGTGGCTGGTGAGGCTGGCAAGTGGATGGGAAGTGGACGCCGTGTCTGCTGCGTAAGTTCTCAGCAGGACAGATTGTGGGGCGCCTCCTGTTCATTTATTCGTGTCGAGTTTATCCTCTTGGGTCCCAGGAGGAGGAGGAGGAGGAGAAGGAGGAGGAGATGAAGACGGAGAGGGAGGAGGAAGAGGAGGGGGAGATGAAGAAGGAGAGGGAGGAGGAGATGAAGAAGGAGAGGGAGGAGGAGGAGATGAAGAAGGAGAGGGAGGAGGAGGAGGAGAAGGAGAAGGAGAAGGAGAGGGAGGAGAAGGAGAGGGAGAAGGAGGAGGAGGAGGAGAAGGAGAGGGAGGAGAAGGAGAGGGAGGAGGAGATGAAGAAGGAGAGGGAGGAGGAGGAGATGAAACATGAAAACATGGAAATGCAGGCAACAGAAAGCCTATTGGCTCATTACGAGGTCGCCCGCTTGGGTGATTTAATCTGCTCGATCGCCACTTGGGGCTTGGTGAGCAGATGAAAGCACCTCGATATTGAGGAGCAGATGGAAGCCCCTCGTTATTCAGTTTACTCCCGACGCAGCGAAATGACGGTCGAAGGAGAGGGAGGAGGAGAAGGAAAAGGAGAGGGAGGAGGAGGAGGAGAAGAGCTGGAGGAGGAGGAGATGAAGACGGAGAGGGAGGAGAGGAGGAGAAGAAGGAGAGGGAGCTGGTGGCTTGAAGAAGATAGCATCACAGTGACGAGGATGTGGCCGAGAGGAGAATGATGATTAGGAGGAGGGGGAGGAGGAGGAGGAGGTAAAGGTGTGAACGAATGCATGGAGGTGACGGAGGGAGTGAGGGGAATGGCTAACGAGGCGGCAGGGGACGGGCGGCGCTGAGGTGACAAACACACGCACACGCACGCACGCACACGCACGCACACACACGCACCATGTAAGTCTGCAAGAGGTTGGTTGGTCGGCCTACAAATATCGGCTACGCCTGTCACCGCTTAAGCTCCCATTTCACACGTTTGTCACCGCCTAAGCTCCCATTTCACACGTTTGTCTAAGTTCTCCTTGAAGGCGTCCACCGTATTGGCCCTCATTGGCACTCACCGCAGCACCGCCAGGCCTGTTCCTCTCACCCGCCACGCTATTAGTAAACCAGTGCTTGGATTCGCCTTGACTAACCTTGCATTATTCATTCTACTTAAATCCATTACTGTGAGTCCCACCCTGCTCTGCTATTGCTAAAACCTTATTGACATCGTTCTTAAAACTCTTCACCCATTAATATAGTCAAGTGATTTTTATACATGTTTCGCTTTTCTTTAGTATGGAAGTTTAATTTAGCGTTTAAGTCCATCCTTGTACGGCAAATTCTTCACCCGTATTTGTCATCCTCCTCTGCACAGATTCTGAATGTAATATAAAGAAAGGAGAAAGGAAAAGGAAAGGAAAGGAAAGGAAAGGAAAGGTAAGGTAAGGTAAGGTAAGGTAAGGTAAGGTAAGGTAAGGTAAGGTAAGGTAAGGTAACGTAAGGTAGTAGTAGTAGTAGTAGTAGTAGTAGTAGAAAAAGAAGAAGAAGAAGAAGAAGAAGAAGAAGAAGAAGACGTAGAAGCATAAAAAGAAGTAGAAGAAGAAGAAGAAGAAGAAGAAGAAGAAGAAGAAGAAGAAGAAGAAGAAGAAGAAGAAGAAAACAGCTGCCCAGAGTATAATGTAGGTGACGGCTGACCAGTGCTGATGTGACTTGAGGACACCTTAAGTCCCTCGCTTAAATGACGCTGAAATGAAACCAAGAACTCTCTGCGTGCCTCATAGACTGAATGCACTAGTTCTTCGGCCCATTATCTTAAACATTTCAGCGTCCAAGCACACAAATTTAACGCTTTCGTAGGATTTCTGAGCATTTCCAGGGGTAGTTTTATGACCCTGGTGGTAGTCTGACCCTTCCTCTGTACCGTGAACCTAAAGAAACACTCATTAGAACCCGACTGAGCTCCTTTTTGGCGTTTGGAAATTGTTTATGTAAGAGGAAGCGTTTGAGAATAGCGACCTTTTTTTTATGCAGGCGAGGGCTCACTAAGACGCCCAATTCTCGTTCACGGCTGGACCTTTTTAGGGGACTTGAGGGAGTGTCATTTGCTGTATTGTGTGAGGGAATGCTGACGAATCCTACACTTCCTGAGATTTAACCCCATCTGCCATTTCCTTTGACCCTTATCCTCCTCCTCCTTCTCCTTCTAAAGTAAAGAAAACGAAGAAAAAGATATATGGAAGAAGTTGAAAAGAAGATGAAGAAGCAGAAGAAGAAGAAGAAGAAGAAGAAGAAGAAGAAGAAGGGAGAAAAAGCAGAAGAAGAAGAAGAAGAAGAAGAAGAAGAAAAAGAAGAAGAAGAAGAAGAAGAAGAAGGAAAAGGAGAAGGAGAAGAAGAAGGAGAAGAAGAAGAAGAAAAAGAAGAAGAAACCCAAGAGTGAATAGCCCATACCGCAGAATTTCACAAACACACACACACACACACACGAACGAACACACAAACGCAAACAAACGAAAAAAAAAGAAAAAAGAAAAAGAAGAAAAAGAAGAAGAAGAAAACACTGAAAAAAAAAAACGAAGCAATAAAGGAAAGATTAAAATATATTCACAAAATTAAAGAGAAAAGAGAAAAAAAAACATATGAGAGAGAGAGAGAGAGAGAGAGAGAGAGAGAGAGAGAGAGAGAGAGAGAGAGAGAGAGAAGGGTGCACCTGCCCGGTAACATCACAACACACCTGTTGGCGTTTTCACCTTCTCACCCACCCCTCACCTGTCCCATTACGCGGATTTTTACTGATGAGGACAACCTGGCGGAGGAGGAGGAGGAGGTTTGAGGAGGAGGAGGAGGAGGAGGAGGAGGACGGTGGCCATAGGTGAAACGTAAAATAATAGCAATAATAATAATAATAATAATAATAATAATAATAATAATAATAATAATAATAATAATAATAATAATAATAATAATGATAATAAAAATATCTATAGTTCTCGAGTAAGTAGTGGGCACAAAACCTGGAGTGACTGACATTGGTGAGCTTGTTCGGTGACGCGAGTGGCTACGCTGTCTACCGTCACCGCCCTGCCCCGCGTGAAGAGGCTAAGGTCCGTATTCTTAAAAAAGTCTCGGCGCCTCAGTTCGCCAGATTGAAAAGCCTCTCGTTGAAGTTACTAGGGTTTTCATGGACAGCTTTGTGATCCCAGAGATAGTTTTACACGACATCTGCACAATAAACGGAAAGTTGGAAGGTTTTGTTTAGTCGGCGCAATATCTGTGGTCATATGCCGGAGAGAGACATGAGGGGAAGGAATTACAGGAGAAGGCAACAGATCCCAGGAGACGGGACACAGCCCCCGATTAATACCTGGTACCCATTCACTGCTGGGTGGACAGGGGCGTAGGGTATCGGAAAAGCCGCCCAAATTTTTCCACTCCGCCCTGGAATCGAACCCGGGCTCCCTCGGTTGTAAGCCGAGTGTGCTAACCACTGCACCACGAACCCCCTAATGGGTGCCCGAAACGTTTAAGAATTATGGGCTCTCGTAGAAGTTGTTGTTTTCTCACCATATTTATAACCGGGGATCAAAACTTCCATTAATACCACTCTTCTATAACTAACTTCCTCCTCCTTTTCCTCCTCCTCCAATGGGAATCAAAGGAACACCAACAGAAGGAGGGAAAAGACCAGAAGGGAGGCCATAATGAAAGCTCGGAGGAAGAGGAGGAGACCGAGGAAGAATAACGAGATGATGAAGAAGGGAGTGTCCTGGCGGTGGTGTGGACAGGTGGTGGAGGCAATTAGTGCATACCTGGCCGCCGCTCAACTCAGGTGTGCCGCGCCGCCCTCACCTACACCTTAAACGGAAGGGTGCCGGTCTCCTCCCCTCTCTCCCCCCGTCTCTCTCTCTTATGTTGGTTCCTAGTTCTCGTCAACGTTATAATTTTCTTCTTCGTTTTTCGTCTTCTTGTTCTTCTTCGTTTTCTTTTTTTTTTTTTTGTCTTTGTCTTCTTCTTCTTCTTCTTCTTCTCCTTCTTCTTCTTTTTCGTCTTCGTCTTCTTCTTCTTCTTCTTCGTCTTCTTCTTCTTCTTCGTCTTCTTCTTCTTCTTCGTCTTCTTCTTCTTCTTCGTCTTCTTCTTCTTCTTCTTCTTCTTCTTCTTCTTCGTCTTCTTCTTCTTCTTCTTCGTCTTCTTCTTCTTCTTCGTCTTCTTCTTCTTCTTCTTCTTCTTCTTCTTCTTCTTCTTCTTCTTCGTCTTCTTCTTCTTCTTCTTCTTCTTCTTCTTCTTCTTCGTCTTCTTCTTCTTCTTCTTCTTCTTCTTCTTCTTCTTCTTCTTCGTCTTCTTCTTCTTCGTCTTCTTCTTCTTCGTCTTCTTCTTCTTCTTCTTCTTCTTCTTCGTCTTCTTCTTCTTCGTCTTCTTCTTCTTCTTCTTCTCCTTTTTCGATTTCTTCTTTTTCGTCTTCTTCTAATTCTACTTTGTCTTTTTTTCTTCTTCTATTACTTCTTATTCTTTGTCTTCGTCCTCTGCCTTTTCTTCTTTTTACTCTTCTTTTCCATCTTTCCTTTTTTGTTTCTTCTTTTTCCTTGTCCTTCTTTCTTTTTCTTCTTTCTTCTTCTTCTTCTTCTTCTTCTTCTTCTCCTCCTTCTTCTCCGTCTTCGTCTTCTTTTTCTTCTGGGTGACTACAGCTGGCGAGGCCTCAGTTGGAATACGCAGTGCAGTTCTCGTCCACCAACTTATATAAAATACCATTGAGTTGCTTGAGGGTACAGCGACACACCACGAGAATGACACCTTTGTTGAGGGCGCAGCTGAACAAGGCGGCTTATTCTCCTTGTCCTCATCCCTTCTGATTATTTTCATCCCTCTCTTCCTCCTCCAATAGACCGTATTGGCTATACAGGCAGCCCCACACGTGGCCAGTCGGTGAACTGTCAAAGCAGTACTTTTCATAGGATTCAAGTTCTGTACTAGAGTGCGTCTGAGGCTGCCTCCAGGATACAGGGCCTTGGTGCCGCCACCGTTCCAAGCCAACGACTGCACACACTTTACTCCTACCCGATTTCCTGACTCTACTATTTGACATGGAGAAAAACTGAAATCGGGCAGGAGTGAAGTGTGTGCAATCATCGGCTTGGGGCGACGGCGGCACCATGGCCGTGTATCCCTGAGACAGCCTCAGACGCACTCTTGTCTATAACTGGAATTCTATGGAAATGACAGCTTGGAGTTGAGTGGCCACATGTGGCGCTGCCTGTATAGCCAATACGGTCCATCCTTCTTCTCCAGAGTATTAAAAGCTTCAAGTCTTCATTGGGTAAGTATTTCAGGGATATAAGATTTTACTGACCCTTTTTCATATGTTTCAGGCAGTGAGGTGTGGGAACAGTAAGGTTAACAGGATACTGGAGCGTACCCCTGTACCGAAGGTAAACGAGGATCAAGCCTCTACCGGTAACCCCTGAAACTACATCTCACCCCATCGTGAGCAGTCCAATTTAATACTAGCTTTTATTTATTTATTTATTCATTGATTCATATTTTTTTTTATGATTCAACTCCACACACTGTTTACTGACCCTTTTTCGTGTGTCTCAGGCAGCCTGCAGCACGAGTACAACCTCAAGACATTAGTTTCCCCCACAGCTTAGGTCACCAGTAGCGTAAGTTAAGGGTAGTAATTTCCTCTTATTTCTCTCTCTACTGTAAAATTTCCATGTCCCTTTCTTCCTTAAAGGTACATGGTGTTCTCTTCTAACTATTTCCTGCCGGCACGTTGCCGGAGGGAGAGGTGGGTGGGGAGGAGCCTTCATCTATTCTGTCCTGTCCTACCACACGTAGATTACTAGTAGTAGCGGTAGTAAACAGACACCCTCGCCATAGATCGACAGGTCTTCAGGTGTCTGTTCTTCCTATATATTTATCTTAATCTCCTCTTACTCCTTTTTTTCTTTCTTCGTTTTCCTTCTTCTCCTCCTTATCCTCATTTCTTCTGATCATTTTGATCCTTCTCTTCCTCCTCCAATTCTTCTCCTTCTCCCTCCTTATCTTACTCTCCTCTTCCTCCATTCTTTTTTATTTCTTCGTTTTTCTCCTCCTCCTCCTCCTCCTCCTCCTCCTCCTCCTCCTCTTTTCCAGTATCTCCCTCCTCCAATCTACCAACCTGTCACTTCTTCCTTTTTCCTTCTCAGCTTGGACAAAAAGCTGACTGCGGGGAGATATGATTCAGGTGATCAAGCGCCCGAACAAGGTCAATCAAATCAACGGTCACGCCAAGTATGCTGGGGCCCAAACCTGCCTCGATATAACTGGGAGAAACGATTGAAGCGAAGCGATGCAACTTTGACATTTGAAGGATTTCTTTTAATTGAATCGAGCCATCTGGGACTGGAATAAACTCCCCGCGCTGGTAGTTAGTAGGAAACCGATCAGGGCATTTATAGATCGTCATTTTTTGTGTGTTCTGACGTTATTGCGCCTTCGTATAGCAAGTGGTTTAGATCGATATCCTCAGACTCTTCCTTCCCCTTTTCCTTCTTCCCTTCATCATCTTCCCCTTTCTCTTCTTCCTCTCCTTTCCCTAGTTTTCTCTTCTCCTCCCTTCCCCTTTCTCTTCCTACTTCCCCTCCTTTATCCTCCCTCTGTCTTCCCACGCTATATTCCTCTTCTTCCTCCTCTTCTCCTTTTCTTTCTTCCCTTCATCATCTTTCTTCCTTTCCTCTTCCATATTACCTTCCTTCCTCTTTTTAACTTGTCTTCCAAATGTAACTCTTCCTCCTCCTCAAGTTATAAAAAGAGGAAGGAAGACAATATGGAAGAGGAAAGGATGAAAAAAGATGATGAAGGGAAGAAGGAAAAGGGGAAGAGGAGGAAGAAGAGGAAGAAGAGGAAGAAGATAGCGTGAGAAGACAACGGGAAGCTAAGGGAAGGGAAGAAAAGGGTTGGAGAAGAAGGAAGAGAAAGGGGAAGGGAGGGAAAGAGAAAGATAGGGAAGGGAGAGGGAGAAGAGAAAGGGGAAGGGAGGGAAAGAAAAGGGTAATTTCTTCCTCTTTTTCACTTTCTTACTTTCTTCTTCCTATTCCTCCTCCTCCTTTTCCTATTTTCTTTTTCTCCCTCTCCTTCTTTATTTTATTCTCCTCCTCCTTCCTTCTGATTATATTCTTCCTTCTCTTCCTCCTCCTCCTTTTCCTCTTTCTTTTCTCTCTTCTCTCTCTCTTCCTCCTTATCTTACTTTCCTCTTCCTCCATTCTTTTTTTCTTCGTTTTCCTTTTCCTCCTCTTCCTCCTCCTTCTCTTTTCCAATATCTTCCTCCTTCGTTCTATCAACCAATTGTTTCTTTCTCTCTCCTTCTTCGCTTTCTCTCCTTCCTATTCTTTCTTCTCCTTTCTCTTCACCCTTTCCTTCCTCTTCCGTATGAGAGAGAGAGAGAGAGAGAGAGAGAGAGAGAGAGAGAGAGAGAGAGAGAGAGAGAGAGAGAGAGAGAGAGAGAGAGAGAGAGAGAGAGAGAGAGAGAGAGAGAGAGAGAGAGAGAGAGAGAGAGAGAGAGAGAGAGAGAGAGAGAGAGAGAGAGAGAGAGAGAGAGAGAGAGAGAGAGAGAGAGAGAATAACCAAACCTGGATTTCGACTATTTAATCTTTGGCTGGACGTGTTTTTATGGAGGAGGAGGAGGAGGAGGAGGAGAAATTGACACAACATCTTCACAGAATCCCCAAATATTCCTTTAATCACCTGAGTTCAATGGGCCAGGTGAGGAGGAGGAGGAGGAGGAGGAGGAGTTATTTTTGAGGATTGAAGAAGTTTAAAGAAGAGGAAGGAGGCAGAAGAAGGAGAGGAAGAAGAGAATGAGGAAGAGAGGAAGAGAAAAGAAGAAAGGCGAAGTGGAGGAGGAAGAAGAGAAGGGAGGGGAAGAAGAGGAAGGAGAAGAGGAGGAGGAAGGAGAAGAGAAGAAAGGTGAAGAGGAGGAAGAATGAAAGAAGAAGAAGAAGAAGAAGAAGTTACATTTGGAAGTCAAGTTAAAAAAGATGAAGGAAGATAATATAGAAGAGGAAGGGATGAAGAAAGATGATGAAGGGAAGAAGAAAAAGGAGAAGAGGAAGAAGAAGAGGAAGAAGATAGCGTGGGAAGACAGAGGGAAGCTAAAGAAAAGGAAGAAAAGGGTTGGAGAAGAAGGAGGAGAAAGGGGAAGGGAGGGAAAGAGAAAACTAGGGAAGGGAGAGGAAGAAGAGAAAGGGGAAGAGAGGGGGGGAAGAAAATGGGAGGAAGAGGAAATTGGAAACAGAAGGAGTAGATAGGTGGAGGAGGAAGAGGAGGAAGGAAGAACTGACTGAGGAAGGAGATGGGAGGAAGAGGAGGAAGAAGAGGAGAAAGAGGAGGAAGGAAGAAATGACTGAGGAAGGAGATGGGAGGAAGAGGAGGAAGAAGAGGAGAAAGAGGAGGAAGGAAGAAATGACTGAGGAAGGAGATGGGAGGAAGAGGAGGAAGAAGAGGAGGAAGAGGAGAAAGAAATGACTGAGGAAGGAGATGAGAGGAGGAGGAAGGAAGAAATGACTGAGGAAGGAGATGAGAGGAAGAGGAGGAGGAGGAGGAGGAAGAGGAGAAAGAAATGACTGAGGAAGGAGATGAGAGGAAGAGGAGGAGGAGGAGGAGGAGGAGGAAGAGGAGGATAGGTTGAGTGATTACGGAGATAGTTAGGTGGCTAGTTAATAGGGAAGGGAGAGGAAGAGGAAGAAGAGGAGGAGGAGAAGGAGGGGGAGGAAGAGGAGGGAGGGATCTGACAGGTATGTGAGACCAGGTAGAGCACCGGTTAACGAGGAGGGGGCGGGGGGGCGGGGGGGGAACAGGGGGGGGGGGCGGTGCAAGAATGTCTCCCCACGGCCGGTCTGGTGCTGTGTTGATGCATTCTCCGGTAACGATGTGTCTAGGACCTTGATGGCCGGCTAACTGGCTGCTCTGATGGCTGGCTGGCTGCTCTGATGGCTGGCTGGCTGCTCTGATGGCTGGCTGGCTGCTCTGATGGCTGGCTGGCTGCTCTGATGGCTGGCTGGCTGATTCGGGGGCTTAATGGCTTCCTGGCTGGCTAACTGGCTGCTCTGATGGCTGGCTGGCTACCTACTACATGGCTGGCTACCTATTACATGGCTGGCTGGCTGATTCGGGGGTTTAATGGCTTCCTGGCTGACTCTAATGGCTAGCTGGCTATTGAAATGGCTGGATGGCTTCTTTTCTTTTTCCTCCTCTTCCTTTTTTTCCCCTTCCCTCTCTTCTCCCTCCTCCTCTTCCTCCTCCTCTTTCTTTCCCTCTTCCCCTTCCTCCTCCTCCTTTCCCTTCTCCTACCTATCTTCCTACTGCATGGGTGGCTGGCTGATTCACTGCCTTAATGGCTTCCTGGTTGACTAAATGGTTGTTCGGATGGTTGAATGGCTTCCTGGCTGGCTGGCTGGCTGGATGGCTATATGGCTGCCTGGCTGACCTATTGGCTGCTACTACTACTACTACCACTACTACTACTACTACTATTACTACTACTACTACTACTACTATTACTACTACTGCTACTGCCACTTTCAACACACACACACACACACACACACACACACACACACACACACACAGGTACGGTTCCCACACACAGCACCCTCCCCCCATCCCCCTTTCTAACCCCTCTCACTCCCTCCTCCCCCCTTTCCCCCTAATTAGCCTCAGGTGGTCAGGTAACGAAAAATTTGCAATCACCTGAAAATCCTGAACGAGTAATGATCCGAGGAGGAGGAGGAGGAGGAGGAGGAGGAGGAGGAGGAAGGATGGAAGATACACGATATATTAAAATGGAGGAGATGATGATGGACAGTTGAAGAGGAGGAGGAGGAGGAGGAGGAGGAGGAGGAGGAGGAAAGAGAGGAAGGAAGAATATAGAGGAGAAAAGAGGAAGGAAAAAAATAAATAAAAGAAAGGAAAAAGAAAGAAGAGAAAGAGAAGAAGGAAGAGGAGGAAGAGAAGAAGGAAGAAGAGGAGGAAGAGGAGGGAAGAAAGAAGAGGAAGAGAAGGGAAAAGGAAGTAAGGAATAGAAAATGAGAAGAGAAAAAGGAGAAGAAAGGAAAATTACAGAAAAGGGAAGATGAATTAGAGGAAGGAAGGAAGAGAAGAAAGGAAGAAAATAGGAAGGAAGGAAGGAAGGAAGGAAGGAAGGAAACACAGGAAGAGGAAAAAAGAGAGAGGAAGAAAAGGAAGAGCTGAGAAAAAGAAAGAAATGGAAGAAAAGAAAAAGGAGGAAGAGGAAGAGGAGGAGGAGAAGAGAAGGGATAAAGAGGAAATGAAAGAAGAGGAAGGAAGAAGGTAAGAAGATGAAAAGAAGAAGGAAATAAGAGAAAAAGAGAAGAGGAGGAGGAAGGAAGAGAAAGGGAAGAGAAGAGGAAGAAGAGGAAGGAAGATGATAAGAGGATGAAAAGAAGAAGGAAATAAGAGAAAGAGAGAAGAGGAGGAGGAAGGAAGAGGAAGGGAAGATACGAGGAAGAAGGAAGGAGGAAGACAAACATGAGGAGTGAAAGAGGAGGAGGAGGAAGAGGAGGAGGAAAAGTTGTATGGGGAGTATGGAAGAAGAGGAGGAGGAGGAGAAGAGGAAGAAGAGGAGAGGAAGTAAGAGGAAGAAGGAAAAAAAAAGAGGAAAGCTAGAATCAACGGAAGCATTTGGAGAAATAATTAAAGAGGAAGAGGAAGAGGAAGAAGAGAAGGAGGGTCATGGGAGGAGAATTTATGGTCATTATCGAGTCTAGGAAGAGGAATCCAACTCTCCGGGTCACTGGCTAAGAGGGGTCAAAGAGGGGGGGAGGGGGGAGGAGGGGGGGGTTATGACTTGGGTGTGTGGGAAACTAGACGAGGTGGAAGGAGGGGAAAGGAGGAGGAGGAGGAGGAGGAGGAGGAGGAGGAGGAGGAGGAGGAGGAGGAAGGAAAAACAGCAGGAGGGAAAAAAAGAGGAAGAAAAGGAAGAGCTGAGAAGAAGGAATAAGTGGAAAAAAAAGAAAAAGGAAGGAGAGGAGGAGGAGGAGGAGGAGGAGGAAGAAGAAGAGGAAAAGAACTTGTCACCATCACTAATACAACCACCTCCTCCTCCTCCTCCTCCTCCTCCTCCACCAGCTGTTCGCCCCACACCTCCCTCCTCCCACACCTGTCTCCACACCTGTCATGGCCCCACACACCTCCACCCTGACACACCTGCTGAAGCGCTCATTAGACTCCCACACCTGTTAATTTGTACAGCTGTTGATTAATTACACACCTACTTTACCTGCTGGCGACACACACACACACACACACACACACACACACCTGTCAAACATTAGGCGACAGGTGAGAGAGAGAGACGTGAGCTGGACAGTAAGAGGTGAGCCACTCTCTCTCTCTCTCTCTCTCTCTCTCTCTCTCTCTCTCTCTCTCTCTCTCTAATACCTAAGGCCAATTACCTGACCAAGTCTCTCCCTCTCTTTTAAACAGGTGAGGAGGAGGAGGAGGAGGAGGAGGGGAGGAGAGGAAAGCTTCTTGTTAACATACTACTAGTTCTTCCCTCCCTCCCTCCTTCCCTCCCTATTCTTTCGTTCCCTTTCTCCTGGTACTCCTCCTCCTCCTCCTCCTCCTCCTCCTCCTCCTTCATATTGTGTCAACGAATCACCGACTAATGAGTTTAAGCGCATTCAACTTCAGCTTTGTTCTTCCTCAATACCTTTTTTCCCTCACCTCCTCCTCCTCCTCCTCCTCCTCCCTTTCCTCTCTTCCCTTTCTCTTCCCCTAAACTACAGGCCTACAAGTTTGACATCAGTGGCAGGCAAAATCCTCGAGAAGATTATTAGAGACAAACTTGTCAATTTTCTAGGAGAAAATTAAACAGTTTCTGGCACACAGCACGGTTTCCAAGGTATATACGATAACTGGGATAATCACGTCCCAAGCGATGTCATATACCTGGACTTCCAGAACGCCTTCGACAGGGTGCCACACGAGCGACTCCTTAAAAACTAAAGTCGGCGGTACAGGAAGAAACCTGACTGCGTGGATAAGAGATTGGCTCACCAATAGATAACACCGAGCTTCACTCAACGGGCAGGCTTCTGAGTGGCTGCCAGTCACTAGTGGGGTGCCCCAGGGGTCGGTGTTGGGACCCATTCTCTTTATCATATACATCAATGACTTGGAAACGGGACTGAAATCCTCCCTATCAAAGTTTGCCGACGACACCAAAGTGGGCGGAAGGGCCCTCACGAGTCACGACTGCCGACTGTTAAGTCATTCAAAGGGACCTTCACCAGATCATCCAGCGGTCCGAAAAGTGGCAAATGTCATTCAGTGTTGACAAATGCAAAGTCATGTTCTTTGGTTTCAGAAACAGTAACCAAACATATAACATGCGTGGGAGGCCTCTGCAGGTCGTGCAGGAGGAATCGAGTCTTGGGGTCTAAATAGCAGTGACCTAAAACACGCTAAGCACTGTAAAAAACCATATAACAAAGCCAACACTATGCTCGGGTTTATACCAAGGAACTCCGAATACAAGACTCAAGAAGTAATGTTGTCCTTATATAACTCAATGGTAAGACATCACCTCGAGTATGCGGTACAATTTTGGTCCCCTAATTACAGAAAAGACATTGAATTATTAGAAAGAATTCGGCGACGCACAACAAAGATGATTCCACCCTTCAAGTACTTATAGATCTTCAGAGAGGTCGACCACTTCAAGCTCTTTGAGCTACAGACCAACTCAAGAACTAGAAACAACGGTCTACCCATTCACGCGAAGCCATGCAACACAGACTCTGGATGAAGTTTCTTCTCTAACCGAGTCATACGCTATTGGAACGACCTCCCTGCTGAAGTAGTAAGTGCAGAAACCATTAACTCCTTGAAAAATCGCAGACCCTTACTTCGTGACAACAGGAGTAAATTGAAAACACGCACCGAAATGCCTTGAACTGCCCTGCAGGCACCGAGTGACTGTCAGGCAGATCACGGCTCTACAGCAGGCAACCGCGTAATGAGCCAATAGGCTTTCTGTTGCCTGTCATCACATGTTTCCTTGCCTTTCCTTCCCTCTCTTCCACTTCTTCCCCATTCCTCTCTCTCTCTCTCTCTCTCTCTCTCTCTCTCTCTCTCTCTCTCTCTCTCTCTCTCTCTCTCTCTCTCTTCTTTCCTTCTCCCCTTTCCGCTCTACCCTCCCCTTCCTTCCTTCCTTCCCTTACCTTACTCTCTTTCTTCCTCGACTTTCTGTTGCCTGCTCTTCCATGTTACCTCCTCCTCCTCCTCCTTTACCTGTGCCTTGTTAGCGCGCCAGGTCCATATAAGGCGGTACTAATGACTAAAGCTTCACCTGTATTACCTCATTACCTGCCCAATCCCACAGGTGACACCACTCTCCCCCCTTCCCCCCCCTACTCCCCCTCTCTTCCCCCTACGGTTAGTCTTCTTCTTCTTCCTTCTCCTCCTTCCTTGGTGCATTTTTGAGGGTTTGGGAGAGGGGAAGAAAAATGTTGGAGGGGAAAGGAGGGGAAGAGCAGGAGAGGAGGGGAAAGGAGGGGGAAGAGCAGGGGAGAAGAGGGAAAGGAGGGGGAAGGAAAGGAAGGGGAAAGGAAAGGAGGGGAAAGGAGGGGGAAGGAATGGAAGGAGAAGGGGAGAAAGAAGGGAGAAAGAAGAAAGGGGGGAGGAAGGGGGGAGGAGGAAGAATGAGAGAAAGGAGGAGGGGTGAAGAAAGTAGGGGAAAGGAGGAGGAGGAGGAGGAGGTAAGAGAACTAGTCAATTAATTAAACAGTGTCAGCGGTACTTGTTTTAACACCCCGTTCTCACACACACACACACACACACACACACACAGAGCTGGTTCGTTTCTCTCTCTCTCTCTCTCTCTCTCTCTCTCTCTCTCTCTCTCTCTCTCTCTCTCAAGAAATTAAGTTAGAAAGACATAAAGGAAAAATTATATAAAGAAGGAAGAGGAAAGGAATAAAAAGGAAGAAGAGGAAAAAAATATATGTAATTGCTTAACAGTGCTTACCTCCTCCTCCTCTTCTTCCTCCTCTTCTTCTTCCTCTTCCTCCGTTTATTCCTCCTCTTCTTATGCGTTTATCTTCTCTCTCTTCCTTTCTTCTTTTTCTCCTCTTATTTTGTTACAGCTTCTCTCCTTCGTTAATTTTATCTCCTCCTTCCTCCTTCCTCTCTTCCTTCTTTCTCCTCCTTGTTTTCCTGTTTCCTCTTCTTCTTCCTCTTCTCTTTCACTTATTCGTATTTCTATTCCCTCCTTCTTCTTTGTGTTGCTTTTTCTCTTCTATCTTCCTCTTCCTCCTTCCTTCCTTCTTCTCCTTGTTCTCCTGTTTCCTCTTCTTCCTCTTCTCCTTCTCATTCGTATTTCTTTTCCCTCCTTCTTGTGCTACTTTTTCACTTCTTCGTCTACTCTTTCTCCCTCTTCCTCCTTCCTCTCTTCCTTCTTTCTCCTCCTCTTTGTTATCCTGTTTCCTCCTCTTCTTCCTCTTCTTCTTCTGTTATTCGTATTTCTTTTCCCTCCTCCTTCTTCTTTGTGTTGCTTTTTCTCTTCTATCAGTTCTTTCTTCCTCTTCCTCCTTCCTTCTTTCCCCTTGTTCTCCTGTTTCCTCTTCTTCCTCTTCTTCATATTCGTATTTTCCTTCCTTTCTCCTTTTTTCTTTATCTTGTGTTAGTTTCTTCTTCCACTCTTTCTTCCTCTTCCTCTTTCCTTTCTTCCTTCTTTCTCCTTGTTATCCTGTTTTCTCTTCTCATTCGTATTTCTTTTCCTCGTCCTATCTTCTTCATCTTGTGTTACTTTTTCCCTTCTTCGTCTGCCCTTTCTTCCTCTCTTCCTTCTTTCTCCTCCTCCTTTTTATCTTGTCTTCTCTTCTTCCTCTTCTTATTCCTCTTTCTCTTTCCTTCGAGTAGTTTATCACTGTATCACTATGTCTCTTATTCTCCTTCTCCTCTTCTCCCTCCTTCTCTTCTTCCTTCCTCCTCCACGTGTTCCTCCTCTCTCTCCTCCTCCTCGTCGTGAACTGCGGGGTGTCAGCTGATTGGTCTGTTTCCGAACCTCTCCGCTAGGGGCTGAAAAGGGCGGGAAATTCAAATGTTAGGCTTATTATTATTATTATTATTATTATTATTATTATTATTAGTGGTGGTGGTGTTAGGCCCATCAACATAGCTTTTTATTTCTCTACGTCATACACTCTCTCTCTCTCTCTCTCTCTCTCTCTCTCTCTCTCTCTCTCTCTCTGATTGTCTCCCTTTGTGTATATAGAGAGAGAGAGAGAGAGAGATAGTAAAATAAGCCTTCTTTACCTCCTCCTCCTCCTCCTCCTCCTCCCCCTTTTTACCTGGGAAAGAAGAGGATAATGAGTGACGTTCATAAAAGGTGTTTGTCAAGTGTGTGTGTGTGTGTGTGTGTGTGTGTGTGTGTGTGTGTGTGTGTGTTTTCATTGTTCCAGTTGAGGATGAGGAGGAGGAGGAAAAGGAGGAGGAGGAGGAGGAGGAGGAGGGGTGGGAGGAGGAGGTGGAGGAGGAGGAGGAGGAGGAGGAGGAGGAGGAGGAGGAGGAAGGAAGGAAGGAAGGAAGAAAAAGGAAAAGGAAAAGGAAAAGGAAAAGGAAAAGAAAAAGAAAAAGAAGAATAAGAAGAAGAAGAACAAGAACAAGAAGAACAAGAAAAAGAAAAAGAAAAAGAAGTCCTCTTCCTCCTCCTCCTACCCTTTCCTCCTTCTTTTCCTCTTCCTCCTCCTCATTCTCCTCCTCTTCTTCTTCTTCCTCCTCCTCCTCCCTACCTAACTATCAAACATTCATTTTTCTCTCTCCCTCCCTCCCTCCCTCCCTCTCTCTCCCTCCCTCCCTCCCTCCCTCTCTCTCCCTCCCTCTCTTACCTCTTTTGTTCTCCTCTCAATATTTTTCTTCTTATTAACCGCATCTTTCCTCCTCCTCCTCCTCCTCCTCTTCCTCCTCCTCCCAGCCTTTCAGTCAATCCCTCATCTCCTCACCTCCTTCCCCCCCCTCCCCCCTCACCTGTAGTATTAAAACCCAGGTAATTGCCGGTGTTCCCGTCACAATGGGTCATTACCTGCCCCGCGCCGCGCTGAGCTGATTATGAGCACAAAAGGTGAGCACGGGGCACCTGTGTGTGTGTGTGTGTGTGTGTGTGTGTGTGTGTGTGTGTGTGTGTGTGTGTGTGTGTGTGTGTGTGTCTCTCTCTCTCTCTCTCTCTCTCTCTCTCTCTCTCTCTCTCTCTCTCTCTCTCTCTCTCTCTCTTCTTACACACTAGCATAGACATGGCAGTTGATATAGATAGATAGATAGATAGATAGATAGAAAGATTGATAAAGTTAAGGTAAGGCTTGTGTCCTACGCCATAGCTACGCGTGGCCTCCGTGCTCGACTCCGACACACTGGTCCTGGAGCCTGTGGTGGGGCGGGGCCAGGGTGACATCCGGGTTACTAGTGTGCCTTCCCCATACATACATACATACATACATACATACATACATACATACATACATACTTACATATATACATACATACATACATACATACATATATACCTGAGTGACTGAATGAATAACTGATTGACTGACTGACTAATTGACTGACTGACTGACTGACTGACTAATTGACTGATTGACTGACTAATTGACTGACTGACTGACTAACTGACTGACTGACTGATTGGCTAAATAATTGGCTGACTGACTGACTGACTGACTGATTGGCTAAATAATTGGCTGACTGACTGACTGACTGATTGATTGGCTAAATAATTGGCTGACTGACTGACTGACTGACTGATTGGCTAAATAATTGGCTGACTGACTGACTGACTGACTGATTGGCTAAATAATTGGCTGACTGACTGACTGACTGACTGACTGATTGGCTAAATAATTGGCTGACTGACTGACTGACTGATTGATTGGCTAAATAATTGGCTGACTGACTGACTGACTGACTGATTGGCTAAATAATTGGCTGACTGACTGACTGACTGATTGGCTAAATAATTGGC
>NC_066562.1:4665780-4668934 GCF_024679095.1 Eriocheir sinensis
TTTCCTCTTCTTTACCTTCACCTCTCTCTCTCTCTCTCTCTCTCTCTCTCTCTCTCTCTCTCTCTCCTTCCTCTCCTTCCTCGTCTCCTGTTTTCTCTTCTTTCCCCTTCCTTTCATTCTTCCTTTCCTCTCTTTACTCTCTCTTCTTAATTCTCTCTTTATTTCCCTCTCTCTCTCTCTCTCCTCTCCTTTTCTTCCCTCTTGCATTTCTCTCTCTCAGGAGGAGGAGGAGGAGGAGGAAGAGGAGGAGGTTATGAAGAGAAAGGAAGAGGAGGGAGGGACAGTGCGATACGATGCTGCGGAAGAAGAGAGAGAATGGGAAGAGGAGGAGGAGGAGGAGGAGGGAGGGAAAATAGAGTAGTGTTAAGGAGAGCACTGAGGAAGTTAAGCAGGAGGAGGAGGAGGAGGAGGAGGGAGGGAGAGGTGGCCTTATGAGAGGATAGCGATGGTGGGGTAAGTGGTAGAGGAGGTGGAGGAGGAGGAGGAGGAGGAGGAGGAGGTGCGGTTTTAAGATGGCGGACACAGAAGCCCATTAACTTAATGTATTCAGCGAAAACGCCTTGATAAATCACAGCTGCTCCTCCTCCTCCTCCTCCTCCTCCTCTTTATCTCTCCTCCACCACCCTCTACTCTCCTCCTTTTACCTCTCCTCCCTTAACCCTATTCCTTCCGTCCTCCTCCTCCTCCTCCTCCTCTCGTTAAGGGACAACTTTCACGGTTGCTCCTCTTGTTTCGCTCACACCGGGAGGAGGAGGAGGAGGAGGAAGAGGAGGAGGAGGAGGAGTGGTAGGAGGCGAGGGAGAGAAAGAAAGGTGCAGGAAACGCAAAGAAACAAGGAAGGAAGAGGACACGGCGAAAATGAGGAGGAAGAAGAAGAGGAAGAGGAGGAGGAGGAGGAGGAGGAGGGGGCACCAGTTAGCAGGTCGGAGAGGTAAGGCATTAGCGGCGTGTGTGATCGATAGAGGGGGGGGGGGGGGGAAGGGGAGAGAGAGAGAGAGGGGAGAGAGAGAGAGAGGGAGAGAGAGAGGGAGAGGGGAGAGAGAGAGGCTCATCCATGGTGAAGCGCTGACATGTGGGAGTTTGTGAGCGAGAGAGAGAGAGAGAGAGAGAGAGAGAGAGAGAGAGGCTGGAGACTGCCAACAGAGCGATCCAAGTCAGTCTCTCGCGCGGAGGTGTGGAGAGAGGAGGGGAACTTATCTCTCTCTCTCTCTCTCTCTCACTCACTCCCTCTCACCACCACCTCAACACCACCACAACACCGCTGGCAAGGGACGCAATACAGTGTTTGGTTAGTGTGTTGCGGTGAAGGACGGACTCGTGGACTAGTTAAGTGTGTTGAGTGAAGTTTGTCAAGCGCGGGTTTCGAACGTGTTGCCCGCGTGTTTTGCTTGAGGACAGCGCGCCAGGAGGAAGAAGAGGAGGAAGGAAAAAAGGAAGATTAGAGAAGATAGACAGCTGGGTGAGAGGAAAAGAGGAAAAGGAAGAAGGGAAAGGAGGAAAATAAGAGGACAGTGAGAGGAAGAAAAAGACAGTTGAACGAAAGGAGGAGGAGGAGGAAAGGAAGAGGAGAGGAGGAAGTGACCAACTGTTAAAGAAGAGGAAAGGAAGAGGAGGAGGAGGAAGAGGAAGAAGAAACACCGGTGGCCAGGTGAGATGTGTTAATTGTTTTTTGTGTTGACACCGCCATGCACACCTGTCACACACACACACACACACACACATACAAACACATACACGCACACATACACGCACACACACACCTGATGATACCTACACAGCACCCAAACACATGACTCCTAGGTTACACACATGCGCGCGGCGTGGGAACACACACACACACACACACACACACACACACACACACACACACACACACACACACACAGTTATGGAATGTTAATCTTTTCATATTTTCTTTCTTTTTTCTCTCTTTTCTCTTCTCTTCTTTCTTTCTCGCCTCTTCCTCACTACCGAATTATGATAAGAGAATTGATAAAGAAGAAGAGACAGTAAGGAAAATATGAAGGAAACTGTTGCTATTATTATTATTATTATTGTAGTAGTAGTAGTAGTAGTAGTAAGAGGAGGAGGAGGAGGAGGATTTTCACACTAATTTACTCTCTTCCTCTTCTTCAGTTATCAATTATTTACGTTCATATCATCTATTATTTCCACTTCTTGTTATCCGATCTCCTCTTCTCCACTTACTTGATCGCTACTTTAAGAAAATTTGGGGCTCATATTTCCTGATTTACACACTTTTACACTTATTTTCCAGTCGCGTCTGTTCCCCTCTTATCTGATTATCTGCGCTCGTGTCGTCAAATCGTTTACACATTTACAATTCGTTCGCTTCCACACTTAAAAATTCTGCGGAGGTATTGTCTGATTTACACACTTATTTACATGCTTATTTACACTTATTTACACACTAATACACTTATTTACATACTTATTTACACACTTATTTACACACTTGTCTCCACTTGTGTCCCTCGTCCACTTACACACATACACACTTGTCTTCCACTTCCGTCACTCGTCCACTTACACACTTGTCCTCCACTTGCGTTCCTCGTCCACTTACTTACACATTCACTTACACACTTGCCTTTCACTTGTGTTCCTCGTCCACTTACTTACACACTTGCCTTCCACTTGTGTTCCTCGTCCACTTACTTACACACACATTTACACACTTTTCTTCCACTTGCGTTCCTCATCCACTTACTTACACACTTGTCTTCCACTTGCGTTCCTCGTCCACTTACTTACACACTTGTCTTCCACTTGCGTTCCTCGTCCACTTACTTACACACTTGTCTTCCACTTGCGTTCCTCGTCCACTTACTTACACACTTGTCTTCCACTTGCGTTCCTCGTCCACTTACTTACACACTTGTCTTCCACTTGTGTCCCTCGTCCACTTACATACACACTTATTTACCGCCTTGCCTCCCACTCTTTACTTATAAACACTTTTTGCGCTTTCTGCAACTTTTTTCTTTTTTGTAAACCACTTTTTTTTTCATTTACAGCAACTTAATTATTGACGAAACTCCTTATTAGGGACACTTTGACCGAGCACTTACACGCGGCCTTCCCAATCGCTTATTTAGTTACTTAAGGGTCAGTTTTAGGAGGTCACTCGCTC
>NC_066562.1:4674034-4679034 GCF_024679095.1 Eriocheir sinensis
GGAGGAAGAGGGGGAGGAGGAGGAGGAGGAAGAGGAGGAGGGTACAAGAGGAATGGTTTCATAAGTGAGGGATGGTTTGAGGAGATGAGGTGAAGCAGGAGGAGGAGGAGGAGGAAGAAGAAGAAGAGGAAGACGAGGGTAGAGAAACATGGAAGATCAGGCTACAGAAAAGCTTATAACAAGATAGCTTTAGTCATTCATCTTTAGGCATAGGAAACTGCAGCTCTTGTTTAACGTATGCACAGTCCCCTTAAGTAACATAAAGACAAAGCTGTGTTCTTATGTTTTTAGTCATTCATCTGTTTTTGTTTTTTGTTTTTTTACAACAGAGGAGTCAGTTCAAGGGCTTAAAAAAAGGCTAACAGGGAACTGAGGCTCTTGTTTAACGCATGCATAGTCCCCTTCAGTAAAATAAAGACAGTTCACTACAAGGTTTTAAAGGAGTTGATTGTTTCGCGCTGACCACTGTGTCGGGAAACTTGTTGCAGTGCCGGATAACTGAGAATTTTAAACATCTGCCTACTCTTGTATTGCTTCCCGTCGAGAGAGAGAGAGAGAGAGAGAGAGAGAGAGAGAGAGAGAGAGAACAAAATAGAAAGTAAAAAAGGGAAATGACGAAGAAAAAGGAGGATGAGGAGAGAGAGAGAAGGGAGGTGGAGGAGGATAGGCGGTGGTGACAAAGGGCGGATGAGGGAGAGAAGCGGTGGAGGAGGAGGAGGAGGAGGAGGAGATAAGGAAGAAACAAGGAGTCACTTATAGGCGGCCAGATCCGGGGAAAGAGGGGCTTATCAGGAGGAGGAGGAGGAGGAGGAGGAGGAGGAGGAGGCACGAAAGAGGATAAGCTATGTAAGGGCAAAAGGAAGGAGGTGGTGAGAGGAGGAGGAAGATGAGAAGAAGAAGGAGGAGGAGGAGGAGGAAGAGACAGGATGGATGGAAGAGGAGGAAGAGAAGATGAGGGAGAGAAAGGGAGGGATAAAGAAAAAGGAGAAAGAGGAGGAGGAGGAGGAAAAAGAAAAAACAGGAAGAATATAAAGCTAGAGAGAGAGAGAGAGGCAGGTTAATGAGTGGCCGTCAGGTGTGGCGTCAGTGAGATAACCAAAGGTGGAGTCTCTCTCTCACTCTCTCTCTCTCTCCTCCTCCTCCTCCTCCTCCTCCTCCTCCTCCTCCTCTTCCTTTCTCTTTATGCCTTATATTCATTATCTCTCTCTCTCTCTCTCTCTCTCTCTCTCTCTCTCTCTCTCTCTCTCTCTCTCTCTCTCTCTCTCTCTCTCTCTCTCTCTCTCTCTCTCTCTCAGGTGATAATTTCTCCATTTGTATTAATCACCCACTCAGTTTCTCCCCTCCCTCCCTTTTGTCTCCCCTCTCCCTCCTCCCCTTCCCTTTCTCTCCCCTCTTCCTCCTGTTCCTCTCCTCCCCACAATTCCAACTCCCTCCCCGTCCTTTTCTCTCCCCGACCCTTCCTCTCCCCACTTCTCTCCCTTTTCTCTCTCCCCTCTCCCTTCTCCCTCCCTTCCCCGTGTCTCTCCCTTTCCCTCATTCTCTTCTCCATTTCTGTCTCCCTTTTCTTTCCTCCCTCTCTCCCCTATTACCGTTCAATCTCCTCCCCAACGTAACACTAGCACTTTCCTCCCCACCTCCTCCACTTCCCTCCTCTCCCCTTCTCTCCCCTCCCCACTCCGTCACTCCAGCTGTCAATCGGTTGTCCGGGGAGGTTAAATGGGAGTAATTGTCCATATCCTAATTAGGGGAAGTGGGGAGATGGGAAGGGGAGGGGAGGGGAGAAGGAAGAGGGTTGGAAGGAAGGGCGATGCGTGATGGAGGAAGAGGGGAAAGATGGGGCGATGGGAAGGGGAGGAAAAGGGGGAGAAGGGAAGGGGAGTGAGGGGGAGAAAGGAAGAGGAAGATGGAGAAGGAAAGGGAGATGTTAGAGGAGGAAGAAGGGGGAAGAAAGGGAGATGAAGAGAGGAAGATGGAAAAGGAAAGGGAGATGACAGGGGAGGAAGAAGGGGGAAGAAAGGGAGATGAAGAGAGGAAGATGGAGAAGGAAAGGGAGATGATAAGGGAGGAAGAAGGGGGAGAAGGGGAGAAACGGAAGAGAGGAGAGGGGATTCAGGGAGGGGAGGGAAAGAAAGGGAGATGGGAAGAGGGGAGGAAAAAGAAGATAGGGAAGGGAGGAAGGGGAAGAAGGGGAGATGAGAAAAGGAAGAAGAGAGGAAAAAGGGAGTGGAGGGAAAGAAAGGAAGGGAGATGGGGAAGAGGGGAGGAGAAACAAAATGGGGAAGGGAAGAAGGGGAGATGGGAAAAGGAAAAAGAAGAGAGGGGAAGAAGGGGAGATGGAGAGGGGAGGAAGATAAGGGAAGAAGAAAGATGATTAGGGGTGGAAAAATAGGAAGGGGGGAGGAAAAGATGGGGAGGAAGATGATAATAGGGAGGAGGTGAGGAAGGGAGGGGAAACGAAGGAGGAATATCTTAACTTCTTCTGTATCGTGAACCTAAAGAAACACACATTTGAAAAGGCTTTCGTAGGAGTTGTGGGCATTTCCAGGGGTAGTTTTATGACCCTGGTGGTAGTGTGACCCTTCCTCTGTACCGTGAACCTAAAGAAACATATATTTGACAAGGCTTTCGTAGGAGTCGTGGGCATTTCCAGTAGTTTTATGACCCTGGTGGTAGTGTGACCCTTCCTCTGTACCGTGAACCTAAAGAAACATATATTTGACAAGGCTTTCGCAGGAGTTGTGGGCATTTCCAGTAGTAGTTTTATGACCCTGGTGGTGTGACCTTCCTCTGTACCGTGAACCTAAAAGCACACATTTGACAAGGCTTTCGTAGGGTTATGGGCATTTCCAGGGATTTTATGCCCCTGTTTGTAGTGTGACCCTTCCTCTGTACCGTGAACCTACAAAGCACACATTTGACAAGGCTTTCGTAGGAGTTGTGAGCATTTCCAGGAGTAGTTTTATGACCCTGGTGGTAGTGTGACCCTTCCTCTGTACCATGAACCTAAAGAAACATATATTTGACAAGGCTTTCGCAGGAGTCGTGGGCATTTCCAGGAGTAGTTTTATGACCCTGGTGGTAGTGTGACCCTTCCTCTGTACCGTGAACCTAAAGAAACATATATTTGACAAGGCTTTCGTAGGAGTTGTGGGCATTTCCAGGAGTAGTTTTATGACCCTGGTGGTAGTGTGACCCTTCCTCTGTACCGTGAACCTAAAGAAACATATATTTGACAAGGCTTTCGCAGGAGTTGTGGGCATTTCCAGGAGTAGTTTTATGACCCTGGTGGTAGTGTGACCCTTCCTCTGTACCGTGAACCTAAAAAGCACACATTTGACAAGGCTTTCGTAGGAGTTGTGGGCATTTCCAGGAGTAGTTTTATGACCCTGGTGGTAGTGTGACCCTTCCTCTGTACCGTGAACCTAAAGAAACACACATTTGACAAGGCTTTCGTAGGAGTCGTGGGCATTTCCAGGAGTAGTTTTATGACCCTGGTGGTAGTGTGACCCTTCCTCTGTACCGTGAACCTAAAGAAACATTTTATTTGACAGGGCTTTTGCAGGAGTCGTGGGCATTTCCAGGAGTAGTTTTATGACCTTGATGGTACTGTGACCCTTCCTCTGTACCGTGAACCTAAAGAAACATATATTTGACAAGGCTTTCGCAGGAGTCGTGGGCATTTCCAGGAGTAGTTTTATGACCCTGGTGGTAGTGTGACCCTTCCTCTGTACCGTGAACCTAAAAAGCACACATTTGACAAGGCTTTCGTAGGAGTTGTGAGCATTTCCAGGAGCTGCTTTATGACCCTGGTGGTAGTGTGACCCTTCCTCTGTACCATGAACCTGAAGAAACACTCATCAGAACCCGACTGACCCCCTCTTTGACCTTTAGAAATAGCCTACATGAGACGGGAAAGTGTCTCATAATACCAAGCCAAGTCCCAGTCTGCCATTTTGGAGCAGCCGGTGTTATTTACATCGCCAGGACACTCGCGGACAGCCAATCACACAGCTGCTACAGGCGGCCATTAAATTAGTATGGGCCGCGTATACCTGGCCGACTGATTGCCCGCACCACCTTGACAAAAGACCGGCGGAGCAGCGGCAGGTGACAGGTGTTCCCTCAGAGCTTCACAGGCTAAAGAAATCTAATATGAAACAGTCGTGTAGTTCTTGGCAACGAATTTTTTTTTAAACAAAGGAGACAGCTCAAGGTCACAAAAAAATGGAAATAATAAAAAAAAGCCCGCTATTCGCTGCTCCTATTAAAAGAATCCAAAGAGGTGGCCGAAAGAGAGGTCAATTTCGAGAGGAGAGGTGTACTGATACCCTCCTCCATCGTGCAAATGTTAGGTTAGCGCTGAGTTACCCGCGGAGACAGCAAGGTTAGGTTAGGTATTTAAACGTTTTCAGCCCTCACAACAACTTTCAAAAGCCAATAAGGAGGTTAATGAGTTCACATGAGTGTTTCTTTAGGTTCATGGTACAGAAGAAGAGTCACACTACCACCAGGGTCATAAAACTACCCCTGGAAATGCCCACAACTCCTACGGAAGCCTTGTCAAATATGTTTCTTTAGGTTCACGGTACAGAAGAAGGGTCACACTACCACCAGGGTCATAAAACTACCCCTGGAAATGCCCAAAACTCCTACGAAAGCCTTGTCAAATATATGTTTCTTTAGGTTCACGGTACAGAGGAAGGGTCACACTACCACCAGGGTCATAAAACTACTCCTGGAAATGCCCACAACTCCTACGAAAGCCTTCTCTCTCTCTCTGTCCTTCTACCTTTCTTCTTTCTTATTCCTCTCCCATAGTTCCCCTCCTCCTCCTCCTCCTCCTCCTCCTCCTCCTCCTCCTCCTCCTCCTCCTCCTCCTCCTCCATCTCCTCCTCCTCCTCCTAATCCTTGTCGGCCTCTCTGAACGTAACATTAAAATCACACACACACACACACACACACACACACACACACACACACACACACACACACACGCACAG
>NC_066562.1:4689034-4699034 GCF_024679095.1 Eriocheir sinensis
GAGGAAGCTTTGTAGTCGATAGGAAGAAAGAGTGTGGGGAAGAGGACGGTAAAGGGACAGTTTAGGAGGAGGAGGATGAAGAGGAAGATGAGCAGGAGGAGGAGGAGGAGGAGGAGGAGGAGGAGGAGGAAAAATATTACACTCATACTTGCTACGATTTCCCTCCCTCCCTTCCCTGACTCCCTCCTTTCCCTCTCATCTGCAGAAAAGGAGGAGGAGGAGGAGGAGGAGGAGAGGCAGTAAAAGGGAGAGTAAAACCAGAAGGGAGAGAGAGAGGGAGAGAAAAAATGGGAGAGGAAAAAAAAGGGGGAGGGAAAGGAAGGGGAGAGGGCGGAAGGAGGAAAGTGGGAGAGATGTATGAGGGAAGAAAGGAGGAGGAGGAGGAGGAAGAGGAGGAGGAGGAGGAGGAGCAATCACGTCAGACAAAGAGAAGACTTCATGTGTGTGTGTGTGTGTGTGTGTGTGTGTGTGTGTGTGTGTGTGTGTGTGTGTGTGTGTGTGTGTGTGTGTGTGTGTGTCGGTTTTGGGTCAGGTCCAGTCATGTGGTGTTCGTGTGTGCGTGTGTGTGTGTGTGTGTGTGTGTGTGTGTGTGTGTGTGTGTGTGTGTGTGTGTGTGTGTGTCTCTTGGATCATCCAGGTTCAATTGAGGCTGAAGCTATCTAGTGGATGAGGAGGGAGGAGGAGGAGGGAGGAGGAGGAGGAGGAGGAGGAGGAGGAGATGGGAGGAGGAGGAGGAGGAGGAGGAGGAGGAGGAGGAGGAGGAAGGGGAGGAGGTTACCTAGGAAACTGTTGGGAGATGAGGTCAACAAACGTACGGAGAGAGAGAGAGAGAAGGGGGAGAGTAATCTGTCTGACTTCTTTCGAGGTAAACACACTCTCTCTCTCTCTCTCTCTCAAGGTATGTCTTTGATACGTTAAACTCCTCCTCCTCCTCTACCTCTTCCGTTTCCTCCTCCTCCTCCTCCACCTCTTCTTCCTCCTCTTCCTTTCTTCATCGCCCTCCATCGTGCAACCTCTCTCTCTTCATTCTCCTTCCTCCCTCCCCTTTGTACCCTCTTGTCAAAGTGTCAATCGTAAGTAGAGGGAGGAGGAGGAGGAGGAGGAGGAGGAGGAGGAGGAGGAGGAATGTGGAGATGAACTAAGAGGGAAATAGGACACGAGAATGAAGTGGAGGAGGAAGTGGAGGAGGAGGAGGAGGAGGAGGAGGAGGAGGAGGAGGAGGAACAAAGAAAAGGAAAGAAAAATATAAAAGATGAAGAAAAAAGAAAAAGAAGGAGAAAAAGAAGAAGAAAAAGAAGAAGAAGAAAAAAGAAGAAAAAATAGAAGAAAAAAGAAGAAAAAGAAAGAAAAAGGAAAAAAAATAATAAACAACTGAAAATATGAGAGAGAGAGAGAGAGAGAGAGAGAGAGAGAGAGAGAGAGAGAGACTCTTCCTGATTGATCTGTGATTGAGAGGAGGATTAAGAGGAAGGAAGGGAGGGAAGGGAGGGAGGAAGGGGAGGAAGAGAGGGGAGGAAGAATCGAATATTAGAGGGAAAGAGAGAAAGAAAGAAAGAAAGAAAGAAAGAAAGAAAGAAAGAAAGAAAGAAAGAAAGGAAGGAAGGAAGGAAGGAAGGAGGAAAGGTAAGGAAGGAGAGAAAAGAGAAAGGAAGGAAGGGGAAGAAAAAGAAGACAAAATAAGAGGAGGAATAAGGAGAGAGGAAGAGAAGATCAAAGAAAAAAAGGAAGAAGAAGAAGAGGAGGAAGAAGGAGGAAGAGGGGAGGAAGAGGAAGGAAGGAGGAGGGAGGGAAGCAATTAATAGAGGGGCAAATTGGTGGGTGCCAGACTCTCTCTCTCTCTCTCTTCTCCTTCCTTTCTTCTTCTCTCCCGCTTTCCTCCTTCTCTCCATCCCTTCCCCTCCACTTCTTCCCTTCTTTCCTCCATCCCTCCCTCCTTTCTTTCCTCCCTTTTTACCTCCATCTCTCCCTCCTTTCCTCCAGCCATTTAGTAGAGATCAGCTGAAATGACTTGGAGGAAAGGAGGGAGGGAAGGAGAGGAGGAGGAGGAGGAGGAGGAGGAGGAGGAGGAGGAGAAGGAGGAGGAGGAGGAGGAGGAGGAGGAGGAGGTAAGACAATACACTTACACTATATTTATCTCCCCTTTACCTCCCTTCCTCCTCCTCCTCCTCCTCCTCTTCTTGGCCCTTCTCACCTCTTCTACTAAACGGTAATCTCTCTCTCTCTCTCTGATCTAAACTTGTTGACAGAGAGAGAGAGAGAGAGTCATTTCAAAACCAGACTATAATCATCTGCATCTGAGCCACTTCTCTCTCTCTGATATGGGGTCGTTAAGGGCCAGAATGGGGCGTTATAAGGCACTTTAATGGTCTCTAAATGTATAACGACCATCTGACTTTTTAGTAGTAGTAGTAGTAGTAGTAGTAGTAGTGATGTGGTTGGGGCGGTAATAGTAGTAGTAGTAGTAGTAGTAGTAGTAGTAGTAGTAGTGGTGGTGGTAGTAGTAGTAGTAGTAGTAGTAGTAGTAGTAGTAGTAGGAGGTAGAAAAGTAGAAGAGGAGAAGAAGAATATAAAGAGGAAGAAAGAGGTCTCTCTCTCGCCAGGTAGGGTCAACACCTGTCACTACCTGGCCCTTAATTACTGTGTGTACGTGTAGGTCCTCACGCACACACACACACACACACACACACATCTTCCTTCTCTTCCTCTTCCTCCTCTTCCTTTTCCTTCTCCTCTCCCTCTTCTTCTTCCTTTTATTATTATTATTATTATTATTATTATTATTATTATTATTATTATTATTATTATTATTATTATTATTATTATTATTATTATTATTATTATTATTTAAACGTTAATTAAATGCTTCCTCCTCCTCCTCCTCTTCCTTTTCCTCCTCCTCTTCCTCCTCTCCTCCTCCTCCTCCTCCTCTCCTTCTGTTCTTACTCCAGTTCCTAAATCGTCTTCAAACTCCTCCTCCTCCTCCTCCTCCTCCTCTTCCGCCTCCTCCTATTAACTCAACACACATTTATCTTGGCTACTTGCAACCTCCTCCTCCTCCTCCTCCTCCTCCTCCTCCTCCTCTGCCACACTCACCTCTTTTCTCTCTTCCTTTCTCATCTCTCCTCTCATTCCTCTCCCCCCCCTCCTCCCTCAATCCTCCTCCTCCTCCTCCTCCTCCTCCCCAACACAGCTTGACATGCCAAAAATATATCAAAGACCCCCACTTGACTTCCCTCCCCCCCTCCCCTACCCTCCTCATCTCCCTCTCCCCTCTCCCTTCCTCCCCTTTTCTCTCCCTCTACCCTTGTCTCACTAAAGTTGCGTCTCTCCCCCTCATTCCTCCTCTTCCCTCCTTCTCTCCTCCTTTCTCACTCACTAAATTTGCCTTTCTCATATGTATTCCCTAAATGACACGCCCCTAAGCAGGTCTGGGTGTGAGAGGGATTTAGGAGTCTTAGTGAGCTCAGATCTTCGTCCAAGGGCACAATGCATTCAAGCTAGGGAGTCGTGCAAACAGGGTATCGGGGACTATTCTTAAACATATCGTCGCCCAAGCATTTTTTTACAGCAAAGGAGAAGTTCAAAGGCACACACAAAAAATAAAAAAATAATGAAAAAAAAGCCCGCTACTTACTGCTCCTAAAGATTACCGAGCATATTTGACAAGGCTTTCTTAGGTGTTATGGGCATTTCCAGGGGTAGTTTTATGACCCTGGTGGTAGTCTGACCCTTCTTCTGTACCATGAACCTTAAGAAACACTCATGAGAACCCGATTAATCTCCTTTTTAGCCTTTGAAATTAGTTGATGTGAGAGGTGGAAATGTCTGACTGTAAGGGACCCGGGATTCATTTCAAGGAGCGTAAGCAACAGAAGCGCCAAAGTCATCCTCAAGCTGTATTTAGCATTAGTTAGACCCCATCTCGATTATGCGGTGCAGTTCTGGTCACCTTACTTCATAATGCACGTCACGGTGTTAGAATCTGTGCTGAGGAGGATGACAAAGATGATTCAAGGGGTGGGAAACTTGCATCAGGACAGACTTAAGCATTTAGCATTAGTTAGACCCCATCTCGATTATGCGGTGCAGTTCTGGTCCCCTTGCTATAGAATGGACGTCACGGTGTTAGAATCTGTGCATAGGAGGATGACAAATATGATTCAAGGGGTGAGAAACTTGCATAAGGACAGACTTAAGCATTTAGCATTAGTCAGACCTCACCTTGAGTATGCGGTGCAGTTCTGGTCGCCTTGCTATGGAATGAACGTTAAGGTGTTAGAATCCGTACAGAGGAGGATGACAAAGATGATTCAAGGGGTGAGGAACTTGCCATATGAGGACAGACTTAAGCATTTAGCATTAGTTAGACCCCATCTCGATTATGCGGTGCAGTTCTGGTCACCTTACTTCATAATGCACGTCACAGTGTTAGAATCTGTGCTGAGGAGGATGACAAAGATGATTCAAGGGGTGGGAAACTTGCATCAGGACAGACTTAAGCATTTAGCATTAGTTAGACCCCATCTCGATTATGCGGTGCAGTTCTGGTCCCCTTGCTATAGAATGGACGTCAAGGTGTTAGAATCTGTGCAGAGGATGATGGCAAAGATGATTCAAGGGGTGGGAAACTTGCCATATGAGGACAGACTTACGCATTTAGTATCAGTCAGACCCCATCTCGATTACGCAGTGCAGTTCTGGTCCCCTTGCTATAGAATGGACGTTAAGTTGTTAGAATCAGTACAGAGGAGGATGACAAAGATGATTCACTGGTTGAGAAACTTGCCATATGAGGAAAGACTTCAGCATTTAGCATTAGTTAGACCCCACCTCGATTATGCGGTTCAGTTCTGGTGCAGAGGAGGATGACAAAGATGGTTCAAGGGGTGAGAAACTTGCATTAGGACAGACTTAAACATTTACCATTAGTCAGACATCACCTCGATTATGCGGTTCAGTTCTGGTCACCTTACTATGGAATGGACGTCAAGGTGTTAGAATATGTACACAGGAGGATGACAAAGATGATTCAAGGGGTGAGAATCTTGCCATATGACAGACTTACGCATTTAGCATTAGTCAGACCCCATCTCGATTATGCAGTGCAGTTCTGGTCCCCTTACTATAGAATGGACGTCAAGGTGTTAGAATCGGTACAGAGGAGGATGACAAAGATGGTTCAAGGGGTGAGAATCTTGCCATATGACAAACTTACGCATTTAGCATTAGTCAGGCCCCATCTCGATTATGCAGTGCAGTTCTGGTCCCCTTACTATAGAATGGACGTCAAGGTGTTAGAATCGGTACAGAGGAGGATGACAAAGATGGTTCAAGGGGTGAGAATCTTGCCATATGACAAACTTACGCATTTAGCATTAGTCAGGCCCCATCTTGATTATGCAGTGCAGTTCTGGTCCCCTTACTATAGAATGGACGTCAAGGTGTTAGAATCGGTACAGAGGAGGATGACAAAGATGGTTCAAGGGGTGAGAATCTTGCCATATGACAAACTTACGCATTTAGCATTAGTCAGGCCCCATCTCGATTATGCAGTGCAGTTCTGGTCCCCTTACTATAGAATGGACGTCAAGGTGTTAGAATCGGTACAGAGGAGGATGACAAAGATGGTTCAAGGGGTGGGAAACGTGCCATATGAGGATAGACTTAAACATTTAAATCTGCATTCTTTAGCAAGGCGAGGGTGCGAGGAGACTTAATCAAGGTTCCTCCATCTCTCCTTTCCTCCTTTCCTTCAGTCATCTCCTTTTTCCATTCTCTTTCCATTTATCTCTCCCTCTCTCTCTCTTCTCACGACTCAGTATCTTCCTCCATTTCTCTTCCTTCTCCCCCCCCTCTCTCTCTCTCTCTCCCTTCTCTTCTCTTTCTCTCCATCATGTTTTCCTTCTCCCTTTTTTCTTCCCTTTCCTCCAGTTTTCCAATATTGTTATCCTCATTTTTTCCTCTCCCTCTTTCCTCTCTTTCTTCCGTCCCTCCTCCAATCATTGTCTCCCTCTCTCCCTCCATGTTTTGCTTTCTTTCCTTTCTTTCTCCCTCCCTTTTTCTCTCCCTTTTTCTCTTTTCTTCTCTCCCTGTTGCAAGTCTCTCTCTCTCTCTCTCTCTCTCTCTCTCTATTTATCTATGTATTTTCCCTCCTCCTCCTCCTCCCTCCCTTTATCTCTCCCTCCCTTCTCTCCCTCCCTCCATACCCCATTCCCTTCCCTTTCCTCCCTCCCTCTTTCCCTCCCTCTATCTCCCTCCAACCTTCTCTCTTTTCCTCCCTCTCTCTCTCTCCCAACTTCTCTCTCTTCTTATCTCCCTCTCCACATTCTTTTCGACTTCTTCCTCCCTCCCTCCTACTTTCTCTCCCTCCCTACCTCTCTCCCTCCCTCCCTCCACCTTCCTCCATATAAGGTCTGCACAGGTAGCCAATTAACCTTCCACCTGTGTCACCGTTGCACAGGTAAACGTTCACACACACGCACATACCGTTACGCCCGCACACACAGCAATAAGGTACACACGGAAATTAGTGTACATGGATGATCTAAATACATACATACATACATACATACATACATACATACATACATACATACATAGGAAAGTAAGTGTAAGTAATAAGAGGTAGATAAATAGATAGGCTGATAGATAATAGATTGATAGATAGATAGATAGATAGATAGATAGATAGACAGACAGTTCATTGACAAGTTAACTCCTCTCTCTCTCCCTCCCTCTCCCTCTCCCTCTCCTCCTCTCCCTCTCTCTTCCCTAATGACTCAATGATAGCTGAAGGGAGGAAGGGAGGGAGAGAAGAGGAGGAGGAAAGAGGAGGAAAGGGAGAAGAGGAGAGATTAGTAAATGTAAACAAAGCGATAGAAGAATAAAAATGGGAGATTGAGGAGGAGGAGGAGGAGGAAGAGGAGGAGGAGGAGGTACATTCATCAGAGGAGAAACTACACCCTATTACCTTAATTGGAAACTTGTTAGCTGATGATGGAGAGGAGGAGGAGGAGGAGGAGGAGGAGGAGAAGGAGGAGGAGACGAGTAAAACATGTAAACCCAAACACATGGAAAAGCAGGCAACCCACTACCCGCTACTGTTCACGAGGCATTCAAAAGTAGGAACTGAACTCTCAAACTATCGAGTCAAGCCGCCCACCGCACCGCCGACCAACATCCCCCCACACACTAACGTCACGCCTGTATGCCCGTAGGTTAAGGCCACGCTCTTATCTCCCTATTAATTGGTGTTACGTTCGTCTACTGATAGTCTCCAGGGACTTGTTGGGCTTAGCGGACTAATCACGGAGGCGGGTGGGATGCTTATGACTCGGGTATTCTCAAACGCTTCCACCTCTAACCTTGATATTCATTCTCTAGTAAGGTGACCAGAACTGCACCGCATATTCGAGGAGAGGTCTGACTAACGCTAAATGATGAAGTCTTTCCTCATATGGCAAGTTTCTCACCCCCTGAATCATCTTTGTCATCCTCCTCTGCACGGATTCTAACACCTTGATGTCCATTCTTTAGTAAGGTGACCAGAACTGAACCGCATAATCGAGGAGAGGTCTGACTAACGCTAAATGATGAAGTCTTTCCTCATATGGCAAGTTTCCCACCCCTTGAACCATCTTTGTCATCCTCCTCTGCACGGATTCTAACACCTTGATGTCCATTCTCTAGCAAGGTGACCAGAACTGAACATCATCCTCGAGGTGGGGTCTAACTAATGCTAAATACAGCTTGAGAATGACTTCAGCGCTTCTGTTGCTTACACTCCTTGAAATGCATCCTGGTTTCCGTATAATCAGACCCTTCCCCTCTCACGTCAACTACATACAAAGACCAAAAAGGAGATTATTCGGGTTCTCAAGAGTGTTTTTTCGCGTTCACGGTACAGAAGAAGGGTCAGACTACCACCAGGGTCACAAAAGCACCTCTGGAAATGCCACAAACTCCTATGAACATCTTGTCAAATGTGTGTAAGCGGCGAGGCGTTTGAATATAAGGCCCCAGGAGTCGTCTGTTTGGGTTATTCAGCAGCCGCGGTGATGAGAGGTGCTGGGTATGGTGATTTATTGGAGGCGTGTGTCCCGGAGGCTTTGTACGTCTGATTATGTGTGGTGAGGACAGGCGGTGAGGGGGAGGAGGACAGGGAAACATTTGAAACATTTTGAAATATTTTAAGCATTTTGAAACATTTTGAAACATTTTGAAACATTTGAAACATTTTGAAACATTTTGAAACATTTGAAACATTTTGAAACATTTTGAAACATTTGAAACATTTTGAAACATTTGAAACATTGTTATTATGCTTGCAATTTGTGTGAACTTAGTTATTAAGGGAAGGGAAGGGGAGATGGGTGAAATTAGAGGAGGAGGAAGAAGAGAAGGAGGAGCCTGACTTGAAATGGTGAGGAGGTGAGAAGGATAGAAGAGAAAGATAATGGAGAGGAGGAAAAGGGAGTGAAGGAGGAAAATGAAAGAGAAGGAATGGGAAAAGAGCTGTGGAGGAGGAAAAAGGAAAAAGAAAAAAAAAGGAAAGAAAAAGAGAAACGAGGAAAATAGCAAAGGAAATTAAGGTAGAAAATCACTGAACACACACACACACACACACACACACACACACACACACACACACACACACACACACACACACACACACACACAAATTGACTAACCGACTTTAGATATGTACACAATCTTACCTCCTCCTCCTCCTCCTCCTCCTCCTACCTCACCTGGCCTACCTGTCTCGTGGAGGTAATTAGACCACCACAAAAAAAAATACCTCCCTTACCTCCAATTTTGAGAGAAGATTCCTCCATCTCTCCCTCCTTCCCTCCTTCCCTCCCTTCCTACCTTCCATCCTTCCTTCCCTCTCTTTTTATCTTCATAACTATTTACCTCCCTCCCTCCCCCTCCCTCTCCTTTCCTCCATCTTTCCCTACTCCTTCCCTCTTCTTTCGTGTCCTTTCCTTCCTTTTTCTCTCCATTCTTCTCTCTCTCCTTATCTCCCTTTCATCATTCGCCTATCTTCTCTTCCTCCTTCCCTCCTCCTTCTTTCCTTCTCTTCCTTCTGTCCTTCTCCGTTTCTTCCTCCGTCCCTCTCCCCTCTCTCTCTCTCTCTCTCTCTCTCTGGGTGATGGTAGTGATGCTGGTCCTCCTCCTCCCCCTCCTCCTCCTCCTCCTCCTCTTCCTCCTCCTCCTCCTCCTCCTCTTCTTCTTCTTCTTCCTCCTCTTCCAGTAATTCCCTCATTAAACAAACAATTAAGAAGTATTGTACAAACAGCCTCCTCCTCCTCCTCCTCCTCCTCCTCCTCCTCCTTTTCCTCCTCTTCCTCTTCCTCCTCTTCGTCCTCCTTCTCCTCCATTTCCCAATCTTTCAGCTTACTAATATTCCCGAGAGAGAGAGAGAGAGAGAGAGAGAGAGAGAGAGAGAGAGAGAGAGAGAGAGAGAGAGAGATTAGACATAACCACAATGGCGCGATTTCGATGCTAATGACGTCACTCTTAATTAAGGAGGAGGAGGAGGAGGAGGAGGAGGAAGAACGAGGAGAACGAACAATGAAAAGAATGCTAAAAAGGAAAAATGAAGAAGAAGAAGAAGAAGAAGAAGAAGAAGAAGAAGAAGAAATAGATGAAAGAAGAAATTGATCATGACAGAAATAAAGAGGAATAGAAGGAGGAAGAGGAGGAAGAGGACGATGAGGAGAAGGAGGAAAAGAAAGAAGAAGAAGAAGAAGACCAGGAAGAGGAAGAGGAAGAGAGGAAAAGCAATCCAAGAGACGGCAAAAAAAAAACAATAACACACACACACACACACACACACACACACACACACACACACACACACACACACACACACAGGTATTGCAGGTGACGCAGCGAGGGGAGGAAGAACGCAGGAGTAGGAGGAAGAAGAGGAAGAAGAGGAGGAGGAGGAGGAATATGGAAATCAAGGGACCAGAACATAATAAGAGGAACCGAA
>NC_066562.1:4701534-4704034 GCF_024679095.1 Eriocheir sinensis
TTAACAAGCACACGAAAGGACAAGCTTGCATCAAATAACATCGTCACGTCATGCTCGAACGATCTATGGGTTTTCAGATTCATTAATTGAAAGCTCATTTCAAATATATTAAAAGACATCTGGCTCTGTAAGTACAAATAAAGGATATATTAATAACTTACCACATGTAAATAACGCTTGATAATCGAAATAATATTAAATAATAAATAACAACTGTTGAATGCGTTGCTAGGCTATTTCACATATTAGGCTACCCATCTTATTTACATGCAACACGTCATGATTCCTTATGCATAGACACATGAAGAGACAGATGTCACTTTATAATTATACCTGCGTGAGATGAAATAAGTATCTGAAAGACCATAGATCGTTCAAGTATGATCAGACTATACTATTTGATATACAAGTTGTTCTTCCGTGTGCTTGTATGGTGGATTAATATCGCTGCAAATCGGCATGTTTGCGTTTCATATAAGAGGGCTGGAGGATTTTATGTATACACAAACATTAAATATATCACTGAAAATATAAAGTAGGTCATCACGCAATCACGAACTAACAATGCGCAGGTGCAACATCTACGTTCGCGAGTGGACAGACGGAATGAAACGGACTACAGTAGTAATAGTAGTAGTAGTAGTAGTAGTAGTAGTAGTAGTAGTGCTGTGAAAGTCTCCGTTTTTTGCCCGCCATATTTAAGTTATTCTCTAAAAGATAAAGAAATACTTATATAAAATGATAAATGAGAGAGAGAGAGAGAGAGAGAGAGAGAGAGAGAGAGAGAGAGAGAGAGAGAGAGAGAGAGAGAGAGAGAGAGAGAGAGAGAGAGAGAGAGAGAGAGAGAGAGAGGATATCATACCTCTATCAACACTTACCAGGCCATTCCTCTTCTTCCCTCCCTCCCTCCCTCTCTCCCTCCATTCCCCCTCCCTCCCTCTCTCCCTCCATTCCTCCCTCCCTCCCTGATTTCCTCCATCCCTCCCTTCCTATCTCACTACGGCACTGCGGCAGATGCTTCCTCCCTTCCCTCCCTCCCTTCCCTCCTTTCCTCCCTTCCTCCCTCCCTCCCTTCCCTCCCTTCCTCCATTTAGTGTTTACGTCAGTGACTCTGGTTTCTGTCAGAGAGAGAGAGAGAGAGAGAGAGAGAGAGAGAGAGAGAGAGAGAGAGAGAGAGAGAGAGAGAGAGAGAGAGAGAGAGAGAGAGAGAGAGAGAGAGAGAGAGAGAGAGAGAGAGAGAGAGAGAGAGAGAGAGAGAGAGAGAGAGAGAGAGAAATAACGTGCTGACCCTTGCAATTCTCTCCTCCGTTTCCTCCAAGTCTCACTCTCTCTCTCTCTCTCTCTCTGAAACATCTCACACCTCTCGCTTTCTTTGTCTATTCCTCCTCCTCCTCCTCCTCCTCCTCCTCCTCCTCCTCCTTTTCCTCTTCCTTTTCCTCCTCCTCTTCCTTTTATCTCTCAAGGTTAAATGGAAGGTGATCTGTCTCTTTTCTTCTTTTCCTCCACTTCCTCTTCCTCCTCCTCCTCCTACTCCTCCTCCTCCTCCTCCTCCTCATTCTCATTCTCTTCCTCTCCTCCTCTTTTTCCTTCATTCTTCTCTTCTTACTCTTCATATTTCAGCTCTTCCTCCTCCTCCTCTTCCTACTCCTCCACCTTCTCCTCCTCCACCTCCTATATTATTCCTCCGATCACGTCTGTAAAAGAGAGAGAGAGAGAGAGAGAGAGAGAGAGAGAGAGAGAGAGAGAGAGAGAGAGAGAGAGAGAGAGAGAGAGAGAGAGAGAGAGAGAGAGAGAGAGAGAGCGTTACTGCCCACCTGAGCACATCTAATTAACAGGTGAAGCTTAATTACCGGCTCAGGTGGTGGCATCCTGTGTGTGTGTGTGTGTGTGTGTGTGTGTGTGTGTGTGTGTGTGTGTGTGTGTGTGTGTGTGTGTGTGTGTGAGGAGGAGGAGGAGGAAAATGAGGAAAGAGAGAGAGAGAGAGAGAGAGAGAGAGAGAGAGAGAGAGAGAGAGAGAGAGAGAGAGAGAGAGAGAGAGAGAGAGAGAGAGAGAGAGAGAGAGAGAGAGAGAGAGAGAGAGAGAGAGAGAGAGAGAGAGAGAGAGAGAGAGAGAGAGAGTCTTAAGTAATTTATGAAGTGGCAGCTGATCTCTCTTTCATTCCTTCCTTCCTTCCTTTTTCCATCCTTCCTTTCTTTTCTTTCTTTTCTTTCCTCTTATTCCTCCTCCTTCCGCTTCCTATTTCCTTGCCTTTCTCCTTCCTATCTTTCCTCCATACTTGATTTTCCTCTTTCCTCCTGTCCTTTAATGTTGACAAATGCAAAGTCATGCACATCGGGTCCCAAAATAGTAACCACACATACATCATGACTGGGAAGCCTCTGTAGGCGATGCAGGAGGAAAAGGATCTTGGGGTCACTATCAGCAGTGACCTGAAACACGCGAATCACTGTAAAAAAGCATATAACAAAGCCAACATTATGCTCGGGTTCATAGCGAGGA
>NC_066562.1:4709034-4716534 GCF_024679095.1 Eriocheir sinensis
GACGGGAAAGGAAGAGAAAGGAGGAAAGAGAGGAGAGAAAAGACAAAAGGAATATAGAAGAGAAAGGAAGGGAAGAAGAAGAGAAGAGAGAAGAGGAGAAAATGGAAGAGAAGGAGGAAGGGAGGGAAAGGAAATGAGATAAAAGGAAAGAAATGAGAGAGAGAGAGAGAGAGAGAGAGAGAGAGAGAGAGAGAGAGAGAGAGAGAGAGAGAGAGAGAGAGAGAGAGAGAGAGAGAGAGAGAGAGAGAGAGAGAGAGAGAGAGAGAGAGAGTAAAAGTGAGCGAGCCACTTGGAGAAGGTTTGAGTGAGAGGAAGTCCATTACTGACCGACAGACTAACTCCCTGATTTTTATGCCCCGAGGAGGAGGAGGAGGAGGAAGAGGAGGAGGAGGAGGAGGAGGAAAGAAAACATATCTACAAAGTTACCATCAATCTAATGCAAGGAGGAGGAGGAGGAGGAGGAGGAGGAGGAGGAGAGGGTTGGGAAATGTATATGGTATTGCATTGGTTCTATTCTCTCTCTCTCTCTCTCTCTCTCTCTCTCTCTCTCTCTCTCTCTCTCTGTGTAAATCTTTCTTCTTTTCTCTCCCTTTACCTTTTATTCCTCCTTCTTCTCCTCCTCCTTCTCCTCCTCTTCCTCCTTCCTTCCTTCCTTCCTTCCCCCTTTTTCTTATCTTACATTAAAATCTCTCTTCTCTTCTCTTATCTTCATTAACTTTTCTCTCCTCCTCCTCCTCCTCTTCCTCCTCTTCCTATTCCTCCTCTCTCTATCTATCTATCTTTCCTTCTCCTTCCTCTTCTCTTTCTCCACAATTCTTTACTCCTTACTTTATCTCCCCTTTTTCCTTCCCTTTCTCTCTTCCCCCCCTCCCTTACCTTCCTCCTCTCTTCTCTCACCTACCTTCCCCACCACCTGCACCACCTGTAATCTCTTCCGGCCACCTCTTTTGATTCTTTTTTTCAGGAGCAGCGAGTAGCGGGCTTTTTTTTTATATTATTGTTTCATTTTATGTGTGCCCTTGAGCTGCCTCCTTTGCTGTAAAAAAAAATAATAATAATAATCAACCGTGACAAACCGTTCTCACTCCCTCTCTCTTTCTCTCTCCACAGGTCAAGATTTGGTTCCAGAATAGACGAACGAAATGGAAAAAGCAGGATGGGATTACAAACGCCGAGGCTAATGAACACAAGAACGCGGCTACGGGGAAGAACAAGAACAAGAACAACAATAACAACAGCAGTAATAGCGGAAGCCAGGACGAAGGAGGAGGAGGAGGAGGAGGAGGAGCAGGAGGAACTTCTTCGGCGTTGGTGAGTTGGGTTAATGTGTGTGTTTGTGTGTGTGTGTGTCTGTCTGTCTGTCTGTCTGTCTGTCTGTCTGTCTGTCTGTCTGTCTGTCTGTCTGTCTGTCTGTCTGTCTCTCTCTCTCTCTCTCTCTCTCTCTCTCTCTCTCTCTCTCTCTCTCTCTCTCTCTCTCTCTCTCTCTCTCTCTCTCTCGAAAGAGAGAGAGAGAGAGAGAGAGAGAGAGAGAGAGAGAGAGAGAGAGAGAGAGAGAGAGAGAGAGAGAGAGAAAGTAAAGACTTCAGACCAAATTTTTCTTCACCAGCGTTGTAGTGCGAAAATGGAACAAGCTCCCGCCTCCAGTGGTCCAGTGTAACACGACTGACTCCTTTAAAAACAAGCTCGACCGTCACTTCCTTCAACTTAATATTAACTAGAGTAGAAATGCAAAGTTTTGGAGCCATTTCATTAATAAAATTTGACTTCGATTTAAGGACAGACCACCTATATAGTCTATTCATTTGGGCAAGGCCATTCACGGCAGCTTAGTCCCAGCCACTCCACTTCCCCCTTCTGGCTGGATAGCTCCGAGAGGGAAAAGAAATGAAAGAAAGAAGATATTGCAAACAGAAAGACTCACTACAGAGGAAGAAGAGAACATAATTGGAGAACTGTTATTTAAAGAAGAGCTGATCGAAGAAACCAAGCCAGTGATATATGAAATGTGGAGAAGGAGAGAACAACAAAGAAAAATCCTAGACGCGACCAACTGAAGAGCTGAAAACCGACCAGTGAAGATCATCAGGGAAGCGCCGATACAAAGGTCAAGCTTCCCGAACGACACCTGACCTGACCTGGGATGATGTAACCTACTTGTCATGTTAAGTAGTCAACATAACATGAAATGGAAAGTAGTAATAATAAACTGTTAAGTAGTAATAATAACATGCATAACACAAACTGCTAATTTCTATGTGTGAACAGAAATTAGAAGTTTGTGTTAGATATGCATTTTATGTTGGTTACTTAACAGTTTATTACTACTACTTACCATTTCATGTTACGTTGACTACTTAACATGACAAGTAGGTTACATCATCCCTCTCGGAGCTACCCAGCCAGAAGGGGGAAGTGGAGTCGCTGGGACTAAGCTGCCGTGAGTGACCTTGCCCAAATGAATAGACTGTAGTTTGCACCATAGGGTCTGTGAGATTTGAATATCTATGTAAATCTATGTAAATCTCTCTGTTCCATACTAAGTTGGATTATATGGCGAAATGTGCTCTCTCTCTCTCTCTCTCTCTCTCTCTCTCTCTCTCTCTCTCTCTCTCTCTCTCTCTCTCTCTCTCTCTCTCTCTCTCTCTCTCTCTAATTATAATACTGTGAAGAAATGAGTGTAAGCTAAGAATTATATGCACACACACACACACACACACACACACACACACACACACACACACACACACACACACGCCTTTTCTCACTCTCTCCCTCTCTTTCTTTTTCCAGAGCGGGGGAGAGGAGGGCCGGCACCCCACCCCCTACCCCCCCACCAGTGACCCAGGCAGCCCCCCCACCAGCCCATCACAGGTATAAATTCCCCCTTCTTCCCCCTCCCCCCGCTTCCCCTTCCTCCCCTCCCCTTTCTTTTCCTCCCCAACCGTCCCTTCTTTTTTTATTTTCTTCCCCTTTTCTTCTCTCTATCTCTCTCCCCTCTTCCTCACCTCCCCTTTGCTCCCTTCATTCCCCTCTACACTCCCCCCTCCCTCTCCTCCCCCAGCTCTCTTCCTCCCCTTCTCTACTCTCCCTCTGTTTTCCCTCCTCCCCACTTCCTTCTTCCTTTAAATCCCCTAGTGTGTGTGTGTGTGTGTGTGTGAGAGAGAGAGAGAGAGAGAGAGAGAGAGAGTTCGTGTGCGTGTGCTTGTGCGTGTGTGTGTGTAAACAAAATCCCTCATCCATGTACGTCTAAATACTTACACATGTACGTCTTCCCCACGCACACAGGTTAACAGTGACGCATCGAGCAGCGAGGAGACGACCCCCTACCCGGCCGACCCCCCACCCCCCCGCCGGCCCCCCTCGCCCCCCGCCCCCCCAACCACCACCACCACCACCACCACCATGGACAAGGACGTGGTGATCAAGGAGGTGACGCACGGGGGGGGGCAGGGAGGGGGGGGCACCGTTAAGGGGGGGGTCACGGGGGGGCTGCCCAAAACCCCCCTCCCCCACCCCTACAAGACACCTCCCCCCCCTTCCACCACCACCTCCACCTCCACCCCCACTCAGACATCCCCCCCGCCCCCCCTGCCCCCCTCTACCCCCTACCCCCATCCGAATAAGGCCAAACTCATTACCCCCTCCCCCTCCATCACCCCCTCCAAGCCCCCCCTCCCCATCCCCATCATCCCCCACCCCATCAAGCGGCTCCCCAGTCCCCCCAAACCATCCCTCCCCACCCCTCCCCACCCCCAGCAAAGCTCCCCACCCCCTCCCTCCCGCCCCCCAGCCAGTAACGGGGAAGAGTGTCACCTCGCCCCCCACCCCCCCTACCCCTCTAAGACCCCCACCAGCCGAAGCGGAAGGGGGGGAGAAGGAGGGGGATGAAGGGAAGGGGGGGAAGGAAGAGGAGGGGGAGGGGGCAGCCACGTCTTGATGTAACCCCCTCACCCCTTTACCTGAGCCTCACCCCCCCCAATAAGCTCAGGAAGTCACCCCCCTTCCTTCCCCCTCCCTATCACCCCTTCCCCAATCCCCAATTCTAATTCTGAGGAGGAGGAGGAGGAGGAGGAGGAGAGAGAAAGAGGGATGGAAGGAAAAGAGGAGGAGGTGGAGGAAAAGAAAGAGAGAGGTGGAGATAAGTGAGAGAAGGAATGGAGGAAAAAGGAAAGAGAAAGAGAGAGGAAGAGGAAACGGAGGAAGAAAAAGAAGAAGAAGAAGAAGAAGAAGAGAAAGAGAAAGATGGGGGTGGAAGAGAAGAAGGGAAAGAAAGGCAGAGGAAAGAAAGAAAGGATTGGAGGAAAGATGGATAGAAAAGGAGGAGGAAAGGAGAAAGAAGGAGGAGAGGGAGGTGGGTGAGGAGGGAAGAATGGAGGAGAAGGAAGAGATGATAAAGAAGAGCAAGAGAGAGAGAGATGAAAACCCAAATCAATCTCTTTCTTTTTTTCTTAAGTTCAAAAAAGTAAAAGAAAGAAAAAGAAAGAAAGAAAGAAGGAAAATCAGACAGCATTCCCTCTCTTCCTCCCTCTTCCTCCCCTTTTTCCTCCCCCCTTCCCTCTTCCTCACCCTCTCAAATGGACAAGAAAGGAAGATGCGAGTCAAAGAGAAGAGGAGGAGGAGGAGAAGGAGGAGGATGAGGAGGAGGAGGAAGATAAGGACAAAGGACAAAGAGAAGAAGGTGGAAGAGGAGGAGGAGGAAGAGGAGGAGGGAAGAGAGGAAGACGTGAAGAAGACAGGAGGAAGACAAAGGGAGAGAAGAAGGAACCAGAGAAGAAGAGGAGGAGGAGGAGGAGGAGGAGGAGGAGAAGAGAAAGAAGAGGAGGAGGAGGATGAGGAGGAGAAGGGAAAAACATAGAAAATTTAAAAGCTATAGAAGATGAAGAAGAAGAAGAAGAAGCAGACGAAGCAGTAAAAGAAGAAGAAGAAGAAGAAGAAGAGAAAGAAGAAGAAGAGGAAAAAAGACCAAACCAACCCCCATCTCCCCCTCCCCTCTTAAGCCCCCTCCTCCTCCCCTACCCCCTACCCCCCACCGATCCCCCCCCTTACTAATTATTGTGTGTGCGTGCGTGCGTGTGTATTTGTACAAGACGGAGAAGACAAACTTTGGTCATAATAAAATGTGGAGAGAAAAAAACGATTAAACTGTCTGTTATTTACTCATTATACCTGAACACACAGTAGCAGCAGCAGTAGTAGTAGTAGTAGTAGTAGTAGTAGTAGTAGTGGTAGTAGTAGTAGTAGTAGAAGAAATCCATTAAGGGTAGATTCGCGGACTTGGCATCATTGCTCGGCTGTTGTTTACAAAATCCAACCTTCATCAAATTCCCTCTGCCAAGTCATAGCCTACAATCTCTCCCTTTCTGCTACCTCTTAAAATGAACACTTGGTATCTATATGTAGTTATTCTCATAATCGCTCTTCCTTATGGCTGTTTATTAGTTTATTACCCACAAATAATGGAAATGTGTATCAGAATTTAATGATAGCACGATGACAGCAAAGAGGAGGTTGTTTTCTTAGGGCATTGTTAACGTTATGACTGCGTAACATCACTACACTCCTTTATCATCCCTTCCTTCTCCTCCTCCATTCTTCCCTCCTCTTCTGCCTCTCTCCTCCTCTTTTCTCCTTCTTCCTTTTCTATACATTTTTGCTCCTGTCCACTCTTTCTCTTCTTCTTCTTTTTCTTCCTCCATTTCCTCTCTCTCTCTCTCTCTCTCTCTCTCTCTCTCTCTCTCTCTCTCTCTCTCTCTCTCTCTCTCTCTCTCTCTCTCTCTCTCTCTCTCTCTCTCTCTCTCTCTTACTAAACCAGGATTTAAAATATGCAAGGAAATCTTACAGTAAATGAGTTAACGATTGACGTTGTGTAGACTATAGCTTAGCACTTTGTAGTAGTAAGAAGTATAAAAAAAGTCTAGCCTTAACAGTCGCTTCCGTCGCTAGATCTTGTCCGTTTACGCGCAGTTCTGACTTAGTTTTGTTATGAATGTCGTTTCAGATTTATTTATAATAGTTCAAAAGGCACATACTTATCAATAAAGATATCATTGCATTAGTTTTTTATCTATGCAATCTATTATCATACAGCTTAAAAAGGGTTTTGGTAGGAATACAAAGTCAATTTTATGCGCATCAGAACAAGTTAAGAGTTGGCCAATGAGCGCGCAGTACCATCACCAAAGCAATGATACCAAGTCCGCGAGTTCACCCTTGAAGGTAAATCAACGCCAGCTCTCGTGGAACCGACTATCGTAGTGGTAGTAGTAGCAGTAGTAGTAGTAGTTTTTACAGCAAAGGGGACAGCACAAGGGCACAAAAAAACGGAAACAACAGTTAAAAAAAAAAGCCCGCTACTCGCTGTTCCTGTAAAGAATCCGAAGAGGCGGCCGAAAGAGCAGTCAGATACGTGAGAAAAGGTGTCCTGATACCTTCCTCTTAAATGAGTTCAAGTCGTAGGCGTAGTAGTAGTAGTAGTATTTGTAGTAGTAGTAGTAGTAGTAGTAGTAGTAGTAGTCGTAGTAGTAGTAGTAGTAGATGAGTTCCAGGGTGCAGCATGAGTTAAGCAAGATGGCGCCACTATAAACACTTGCCCGCGTCACAGCATAGCCAGAACAAAAACAAAGCCTTTCCTTCATTTATATTTCTTTTCTTTTTTGGAGGGAGGAGGAGCAGATTTCTTAGTTTAATTACGGTACATCACGTCAATCTCTCTCTCTCTCTCTCTCTCTCTCTCTCTCTCTCTCTCTCTCTCTCTCTCTCTCTCTCTCTCTCTCTCTCTCTCTCTCTCTCTCTCTCTCTCTCTCTCTCTCTCTCTCTCATCACCCTGACTGACCCTCTTATTGATTGACTCCTAAGTGGCATGATTAACCTTCCCTACCCCCCATCTCTCTCTCTCTCTCTCTCTCTCTCTCTCTCTCTCTCTCTCTCTCTCTCTCTCTCTCTCTGATTCCTTCCCTCCTTCTTCCTTTCTTCCTACCCGTGCCGGCAGGACAATGGCGCACCTTTAACAAAGAAAGGAGGAGGAGGAAGAGGAGGAGGAGGAGGAGGAGGAGCAAGGAGATAAGGCGAAAGAAAGAAAGAGAACACGAAGGAAGATGAGTCCAAAATTTACGAAGAAGAAGAAGAAGAAGAAGAAGAAGAAAGCAAGAAAAGGGCAAATTAAGTTAACCTAAAAAATATACTACACACATTAGACTAAAGAGAAGGTAGAGGAAGAAGAGGAGGAGGAGGAGGAGGAGGAGACAAACTATTAGACAACTGGGAGAAGGACTAAAGGAGGAGGAGGAGGAGGAGGAGGAGGAGGAAAAAGAGTCCCCTGAGTAGTCATTACTCTCACGAGCCGCAGAGTAAACACCTTTACCTCCTCCTCCTCCTCCTCCTCCTCCTCCTCTAGTCCTTCTTCTTTTCCTCCTCATCTTCTAACGCCTACCCTTTCTCCTCCTCCTCCTCCTCCTCCTCCTCCTCCTTCCTCAGTCCTGCTTCCACTTGCCTAATAGCCTT
>NC_066562.1:4721534-4726534 GCF_024679095.1 Eriocheir sinensis
AGAGGAGGAGGAGGAGGAGGAGGAGGAGGAGGAGGTGCGAGAGGAGGAGGAGGAAGACAGGTAGGAGAAAGGTAGGTAATATGTCCATCTCTCTCTCTCTCTCTCTCTCTCTCTCTCTCTCTCTCTCTCTCTCTCTCTCTCTCTCTCTCTCTCTCTCTCTCTCTCTCTCTCTCTCTCTCTCTCTCTCTCTCTCTCTCTCTCTCTCTCTCTCTCTCTCTCTCTCTCTCACTCAATCTCTCTCTCTTTTCCCCTCTGGCTCGCTCTCCCTACCTCCTCCTCCTCCTCCTCCTCCTCTTCCCCTCGCCACAACAAAGAGCCGAGCGATGTTTAACGCCACTTCCCCTCTGAGTGAGCGAGAGGGGAGAAGAGGAGGAGGAGGAGGAGGAGGGAAGAATCCAGATGTTATATTTGTGAGTCATTTTGAGGAGGAGAAGAAAGCGATTGAAGAGAGGGGAGAGGAGGAGTGGAGGAGGAGGAGGAGGAGGAGGAGGAGGAAAAGGTGAAGGGAGAGGAGGAGAGAGGAGGGAGGAGAGAAACAAGATAGGTGAGTGAAGAGAGAGATGATGATGGCTGAAGAGGAGGAGGAGGAGGTGGAGGTGGAGAAGGAGAAGTCTTAGTTTCTTCCACTTCCATTTGTGTCATACTCCACAAAACGCCGTAGGGAAAGGAGGAAGAAGAGAAGGAGGAGGAGGAGGAGGAGGAGGAGGAGGAGGAGGAGGAGGAGGAGACGTAACTATCAACATACAATTATCATATGTGTTCCCGTGTGCGTGTGTGTGTGTGTGTGTGTGTGTGTGTGTGTGTGTGTGTGTGTGTGTGTGTGTGTGTGTGTGTGTGTGTGTGTTCACCCTATCGTCTAATTGATTACCGTAACCCTTTTGTCTCTCTCTCTCTCTCTCTCTCTCTCTCTCTCTCTCTCTCTCTCTCTCTCTCTCTCTCTCTCTCTCTCTCTCTCTCTCTCTCTCTCTCTCTCTCTCTCTTCTACCTGTCCTTCCTCCAATCAAAGTATCTATTTAACATAATCTACCTACCTACACACACACACACACACACACACACACACACACACACACACACCTCGTTCTCTCTAATATTCTCAGACTATCAGCGTTTTCTTTATTCTCTCTCTCTCTCTCTCTCTCTCTCTCTCTCTCTCTCTCTCTCTCTCTCTCTCTCTCTCTCTCTCTCTCTCTCTCTCTCTCTTACCTCATCCTAATATTGAGTCCGTGTGTGTGTGTGTGTGTGTGTGTGTGTGTGTGTGTGTGTGTGTGTGTGTGTGTGTGTGTGTGTGCGCTAGAGAGAGAGAGAGAGAGAGAGAGAGAGAGAGAGAGAGAGAGAGAGAGAGAGAGAGAGAGAGAGAGAGAGAGAGAGAGAGAGCGCACCACACAACCCCTCTCATTGTGGAAGCTTTATTGAAATTCTTCTCGGAGGAATGGAGGGAAGGGGAGAGAGGGGGGAGGGGGAGAGGAGGGGGAGGGGGGAGGGGAATTACCTGGTCTAATTGGGCAAGTCTGAAGCTTTAATTACTGCTGGCTCGTCACCTGTCCCTTCCCCTTCCCTTCCCCTTCCTTCCCCTCCCTTCATATGTCTTCACTTCCCCTCTTTCTCCCCTTCTCTTTCTCTCTTCCCTTCCGTCTCCTTTCCCTTCCTTCATCCCTTCTCTTCTCCTTCTTTCCCTTCCCTTTCTCTTTCCTTTCAATTCTTTCCCTTTCCTTTCCCTTCCCTTTCCCTTCTTTCCCTTCCCTTTCATTTCAATTCTTTCCCTTTCCTTTCCCTTCCCTTTCCCTTCTTTCCCTTCCCTTTCATTTCTTTCCCTTCCCTTTCCCTTCTTTCCCTTCCCTTTCCCTTCTTTCCCTTCCCTTTCCCTTCTTTCCCTTCCCTGTCCCTTCTTTCCCTTCCCTTTCCCTTCTTTCCCTTCCCTTTCCCTTCTTTCCCTTCCCTGTCCCTTCTTTCCCTTCCCTTTTCCTTCTTTCCCTTCCCTTTCCCTTCTTTCCCTTCCCTTTCTCTTTCCTTTCAATTCTTTCCCTTTCCTTTCCCTTCCCTTTCCCTTCTTTCCCTTCCCTTTCATTTCAATTCTTTCCCTTTCCTTTCCCTTCCCTTTCCCTTCTTTCCCTTCCCTTTCATTTCTTTCCCTTCCCTTTTCCTTCTTTCCCTTCCCTGTCCCTTCTTTCCCTTCCCTTTCCCTTCTTTCCCTTCCCTGTCCATTCTTTCCCTTCCCTTTCCCTTCTTTCCCTTCCCTGTCCCTTCTTTCCCTTCCCTTTCCTTTTTTTCCCTTCCCTTTCCCTTCTTTCCCTTCCCTTTCCCTTCTTTCCCTTCCCTTTTCCTTCTTTCCCTTCCCTTTCACTTCTTTCCCTTCCCTGTCCCTTCTTTCCCTTCCCTTTCCCTTCTTTCCCTTCCCTTTTCCTTCTTTCCCTTCCCTTTCCCTTCTTTCCCTTCCCTTTCCCTTCTTTCCCTTCCCTGTCCCTTCTTTCCCTTCCCTTTCCCTTCTTTCCCTTCCCTTTCCCTTCTTTCCCTTCCCTTTCCCTTCCCTTTTCCTTCTTTCCCTTCCTTTCTTTCCCTTCCCTGTCCCTTTCCTTCCCTTCCCTTCCTTTCCTTCTTTCCTTCCTTTCCTTCTTTCCTTGCCTTCCCTTTCCCTTCCCTTTCCCTTCCCTTTCCTTCCCTTTCCTTCTTTCCTTCCCTGGCCCTTCTTTCCCTTCCCTTTCCATTCTTTCCCTTCCCTTTCCCTTCTTTCCCTTCCCTTTCCCTTCTTTCCCTTCCCTTTCCCTTCTTTCCCTTCCCTGTCCCTTCTTTCCCTTCCCTTTCCCTTCTTTCCCTTCCCTGTCCCTTCTTTCCCTTCCCTTTTCCTTCTTTCCCTTCCCTTTCCCTTCTTTCCCTTCCCTTCCCTTTCCCTTTTCCTTCCTGTCCTTCTTTCCTTCCTTTCCCTTCTTTCCTTCCCTTTCCCTTCTTTCCTTCCCTTTCCTTCTTTCCTTCCCTTTCCCTTTCTTTCCCTTCCTTTCCTTCTTTCCTTCCCTTTCCCTTCTTTCCCTTCCCTTTCCTTTCTTTCCCTTCCCTTTTCCTTCTTCCCCTTCCCATTCCCTTCTTTCCCTTCCCTTTTCCTTCTTTCCCTTCTTTCCCTTCCCTTTCCCTTCTTTCCCATCCCTTCCCTTCTTCCTTTCCTTCTTTCCCTTCCTTTCCTTCTTTTCCCTTCCCTTTCCTTCTTTCCCTTCCCTTTCCCTTCTTTTCCCTTCCCTTTCCTTCCCTTCCTTCCCTTTCCCTTCTTTCCTCCCTTCCCTTTCTTTTCTTTCTTCTTTCCTTCCTTCCTTTCTCTTCTTCCTGTTTCCTTTCCCTTTTTTTCTCTTTCCTTATTTATCCCCTCTTCAATTTCCCTTCCTTCCCTTCTCTCTTTCTCCCCTTTTCTTCCTCCTCCCTTCTATCTCCTTTCTCCTTTCCCTCTCCCTTTTTTTCTCTCTCCTCACCTTTCCCTCCTCCTCTTCCTTTCCCTTCTCTCTCTTCTCCCTTTTATTTTTATCCTTCTCCCTCCTCCACATCTCTTACTTCCACCTCCCTTCTTTCCATCCATCCCAATTCCCCCTTTCCTTCTTTTCCACATTCCTTTCCATATATTTGCTAACCATCCAACTTATTTTCCCATTCTCTTATCCTTTTCATCTCCCTCCATTCTTCCCTCTCTTCTTCAGTTCCCCTTCCCTTTCTCCTCCCTTTCCCTTCATACTGTTCAATCTTTCCATTCGAACCCGACTTAATGTACCTTTCCACATCTTTGAAAATTACCCACAAAACATCTTAAGTTAATCCTGCTTTAGACAAGTAGAGCAATATTGTCAGTTTGCAGGCATAAGTTATAATAGGAAACAACTACTACAACTACTACTACTACTATTACTACTACTACTACTACTTCTGTGGCCTTGGAAAATAGTCGTGACTGGACCCAGAGACATTTAAGAATATGGCCCTACAACCCAAACAAAGACAGTAGCCTTACCTTGAACGGACTCAGCGAAGGGGGGTTTGGGGGGTGGAGAGGGCATCAGGTGAGGGCAGCATCGTGGGCCAAGCAAGCAGAGAGAGGGAAGGAGGGAGAGACGGGGAGGAACACAGAAGGCCGGTGTCACTATAAAAAGAATACAGCCGCTCCACTACCAAACGGGGCCTGGTACCACACATTAAGGTATAGAAGGTAGGTGCCGCTATGCCCTGATGCCCCGGTGCCCATAGGTGCTTGCACTGGCCCCTGAAATGAAAGGAAACACAGAGATAAGTAAATAAATAAGAAGAAAAAGAAGAGAAGAGGAAGAATCCGATGAAAAACTAGATAAAGAAGGAAAAGAAGAAGAAATGATGATGAGAAGGAGAAACAAGAATAAAAATGAAAGAAAATGGACGAGAGGAAGCGAAAGAGAATGATGAATATAAATAAAGAAGACAGGAAAAAGAAGAAAAAGATGGAGGAAAGGAAAAAAATATAAAAAAAGGAAATACACGAAAAATAACATAGATGAAGTAATAACAGTAGTAGTAGCAGTAGTAGAAGTAGTAGTAGTAGTAGTAGTACCAGTAGTAGTAAAAAATAATAAAAATAAAAATAAAAATAAAAATAAAAATAAAAATAATAATAATAATAATAATAATAATAATAATAATAACTCAGAGAATCCTGGTGCTGTGATTGGCGGAGCGGGGCGGCGGCTCGACCAATCAGGAGGCGAGGAGCCGATGACGTAATGTTTTGTTAAAGGCCGCGAGCCAATCACTGCTCTCTCTCTCTCTCTCTCTCTCTCTCTCTCAGGGCTATTTATTGAGATTGATTTTTATTACATGATTGATTAATTAATTGAGAGAGAGAGAGAGAGAGAGAGAGAGAGAGAGAGAGAGAGAGAGAGAGAGAGAGAGAGAGAGAGAGAGAGAGAGAGAGAGAGAGAGAGAGAGAGAGAGAGAGAGAGAGTGCCTCTTTGTCTATGTATATGAATCTGTCTGTCTGTCTGTATGTATGTATGTAT
>NC_066562.1:4736534-4755000 GCF_024679095.1 Eriocheir sinensis
CTCCCTCCCTCTCTCCCTTCCTACCCACCTCCCTTCCTCCTTCCCTCCCTCCCTCCCTAATCATCAACATAAAGGCGTGGGAAGGTAAAAATCAAAAGCCTCATCCGGCACTCTGCAGGTAAACTTATGCAGGTGAGGGGACAGGTAAAGGGGGGGGAGGGAAGGGGAGGGGGAGGAAAGGGGAGGGGAAGGGAGGGAGAGATTGTCAGGGAGAAAAAGGGAAAGGGAGGGGTAGAGGGGATGGGTGGGGAAGGGAAGGGAAGGGAGAGGGGGAGGAAAGGGGACGGAGGAAGGGGATGGGAAGGGGAGAGAGAAGAGAGGGAGGGATTGTCAGGGATATAGAGGGGAAGGGAGGGAAGAGAAGGGAAGGGAAGAGGAGGGAAGGGAAAGGGGAGGGAAGGAAAGGTGAGGGGGAGAGGGGAAGGAGAAAGGGGTTGTTGTTGTTGTTGTTGTTGTTGTTGTTGTTGTTGTTGTTGTTGTTGTTTACCTTTTTCTTTTTTTTTCTTTTTCCTTTTTCTACATTTCCTTCTCTTCTCTTTCTTCTTCTTCTTCTCTTCTTTTTCTACGCTTCTTTTTCTCTTATACTCTCCTTTATCTTCTTTCTCTCCCCTCTTCTTCCCCTTCCTTTACCTCCTCTTCTTCCTCTTTCCTCCTCTCTCCTCTCCACTGGAACAGCCTCCCTGCAGAAGTGGTTAGCGCAGAGAGCATCAACTCCTTCAAGAAACCCATTGGGAGAGAACTGAACGTATCCAAGAGTAGATACACAAGTGCTTTAATCCTTCCCTGCAAGCCACTCCTGTGGCAAACGGATTGATTAAATCACTGAAAGCAGGCAGCCTAGTAATGAGCCAACAGGCTTTCTGCTGCCTGCTAGTCCATGTTTCCATGTTTCTTTCCTCCTCACCCTTTTTTTCTAATCTTCCCTTTCTCTCCTTTCTCCTTCACTCTTTCTCTCTCTCCCTCTCCTTTCTCTCCACTTTATATTACTTCCTCCTTCTCTCCCTCCTCTTCTTCCTCTGGTTTTCTTATTCCCTCTCTCTCTCTCTCTCTCTCTCTCTCTCTCTCTCTCTCTCTCTCTCTGGTCACTTCTCTGTTCCTTTTTTCCTCCTTCCCTCCTCTCCTCCTCCCTCCTCCCCTCCCTTCCCCCCCATTCCCCCTTCCTTCCCCCTCTTCCTTCCTCTCTAAACGGACATGCGTGAATCACTGCTAGTTACACACACACACACACACACACACACACACACACACACACACATAATAACCCCCTCCTCCTTTTCACGTCATTTCCCTTCCTCTGGAGTAAAAAAAAAAATAGGATGGAAAAGGGGAGGTAGGAAAGGAGGTGGAGGGAGGGGAAGGGAGGGGCTGGATGGAGGTGGAGGAGGAAGAAGAGAGGGGAGAAGGAAGAGGAGTTAAAAGTGAAGCTAGTAAAAGAAGATGCGATAGAGGAAGAGAAAGAAAAAAAGAAAGGAAGAGAAAAATAAAGAAAAAAACAAAAAATGAAAAAATAGATTGAAAGAAAATGAAACAAAAAAGAAAAAAAGAAACAAACAAAGGAGAAAAGAAACAAAGAAAGAAAGATAGAGAAAGAAAGAAAGAAAGAAAATGGTAAACAAAAAGAAAAATGAAAAGAAAGAAAAGTAAGACAGATAAGAGAAAGAAAGAAAGAAAAAAGAGAAAGTTTGAGAGAGGCAATGGAATAACACAGGCTAATAATAGTAATGATAATAATAATAATAATAATAATAATAATAATAATAATAATAATAATAATAATAATAATAATAATAATAACAACAATAATAATAACAATGATAACAAACACGTAACCAGACACCAACACCAATAAACAAACAAACTAACTAACAAACAAATAAAATAAATGAAATACTTGAAAAATAAATAAATCCACCACAAAAGTAAATAAATCCACCACAAAAAATAAATAAATCCACCACAAAAAATAAATAAATCCACCACAAAAACAAATAAATCCACCACAAAAATGCTAATGAGAATAATTACCTCGCGTGGGAAAAAAAAGTTGTGTGTAGTAATCTGGCTTATAGTATTAATTAGTAAGAGGTGAGCCATTTCATGTACAGGTGACGGGGGGAGGGGGGAGGAGGAGAGAGAGTGGGGAGAAGGGAGAGGAGGAAGAGTGGTGGTGGTGGCGGTGGTGGGGGTGGTGGGGAAGAGGAGGAGGGGAGAGGAGGAGGAGGAAAGAGAGGGAGGAGAAGGGAGAGGAGGAAGAGGGTGGTGGTGATGGTGGTGGTGGGGGTAGGAGTGGGAAGGAGCGGGAGGAAGAGGGAAGAGAAGGGAGGAAAAGGGAAGAGGAGGAGGAGGAGGAGGAAGAGGAGAAAACAGGAAAAAAGGTGGAGGAGAAGAAAAGAATAGAGGAGGAGGAGGAAGAGGAGTAGGAGGGGAAGGGGAAGGAAGGGGAAGGTAGGTATATGGAGGGGGATAGGAAGGGAGAGGGGAAGGAAAGTGAAGATAGGTAGGGGAAGGTAAGTATAGGGAGGTAAAGAGGGAAGAAGAGGGAGGAGGAGGGGGGAGGGGGATGGGGGAATGGAAGGAGGGAGAGGGAGGAGAGGGGACAGGTAGGGAAAGGTAAGGGCATGGCGGGTAGGGGAGGAGGAGGAGGCAGAGGGAGGAGGGAATGGAAGGGCAGTGGAAGGAGGGAGAGGGTAGAGAGGGGACAGGTAGGGAAAGGTAGGGGCATGGAAGGAAGGGGGAGAGGAGGTTGGGGGGGGGAGGGAGGAGGGGGGAGGGGGAGGGGGGCATATTAGTTAAGAGTAAAGAGCTGGCCGGAAATGAGGCAGGTGTGTTTAGGAAGTGTTGGAGATGGCCAGGTTAATTGCACGCCAGGTGAGCACACACAGGTGACTTATTCAGGGCCGCCTCATCTATTATTCATGTGTGTCCTGTTGGCGGTGGTGGTGGTGGTGATGGTGGTGGTGGTGGTGGTGGTGGTGATGTATTAGGACTAAGAGAGTTAAAGCAATAAAATACAAATGACAATAAAGTTAGGTTAAAAAAGTCACACAGTAAAGCAGGAACATGCAAAGTAAAGTAAGATTAATAAGTAGAGTTTCAACAAGCAAAGTAAAGTAAGATTAATAAGTAGAGTTTCAACAAGCAAAGTAAAGATTAATAGGTAGAGTTTCAACAAGCAAAGTAAAGATTAATAGGTAGAGTTTCAACAAGCAAAGTAAAGTAAGATCAATAAGTAGAGTTTCAACAAGCAAAGTAAAGTAAGATTAATAAGTAGAGTTTCAACAAGCAAAGTAAAGTAAGATTAATAAGTAGAGTTTCAACAATCAAAGTAAAGTAAGATCAATAAGTAGAGTTTCAACAATCAAAGTAAAGTAAGATCAATAAGTAGAGTTTCAACAATCAAAGTAAAGTAAGATCAATAAGTAGAGTTTCAACAAGCAAAGTAAAGTAAGATTAATAAGTAGAGTTTCAACAAGCAAAGTAAAGTAAGATCAATAAGTAGAGTTTCAACAATCAAAGTAAAGTAAGATCAATAAGTAGAGTTTCAACAAGCAGAGTAAAGTAAGATTAATAAGTAGAGTTTCAACAAGCAAAGTAAAGTAAGATTAATAAGTAGAGTTTCAACAAGCAAAGTAAAGTAAGATTAATAAGTAGAGTTTCAACAAGCAAAGTAAAGTAAGATTAATAAGTAGAGTTTCAACAAGCAGAGTAAAGTAAGATTAATAAGTAGAGTTTCAACAAGCAGAGTAAAGTAAGATTAATAAGTAGAGTTTCAACAATCAAAGTAAAGTAAGATTAATAAGTAGAGTTTCAACAATCAAAGTAAAGTAAGATTAATAAGTAGAGTTTCAACAAGCAAAGTAAAGTAAGATTAATAAGTAGAGTTTCAACAAGCAAAGTAAAGTAAGATCAATAAGTAGAGTTTCAACAAGCAAAGTAAAGTAAGATTAATAAGTAGAGTTTCAAAAAGCAAAGTAAAGTAAGATTAATAAGTAGAGTTTCAACAAGCAAAGTAAAGCAAGATTAATAAGTAGAGTTTCAACAAGCAAAGTAAAGTAAGATTAATAAGTAGAGTTTCAACAAGCAAAGTAAAGTAAGATTAATAAGTAGAGTTTCAACAAGCAAAGTAAAGTAAGATTAATAAGTAGAGTTTCAAAGTTAATTCTACCTCTCCACTTCAGATGCCTCCTTGTATATGGGTATGGCTAATCCCTCTCTGCTAGTGGGGAAGTTGGATGGAAGGGGAGGAGGTGCAGGAGGTACTGGAGGTGGAGATGGGCCAAGCAAGAGCTGCCTTGTCACATTACATTCTCACTGGCCGGGTTGGGTTCCGTTCCAGTTGGATGTGGCTATAGATGAGCCACCTTGCAGCGTCATCCCTAAAAAAGAAATTTGCTTACCGTCAGTAGGAGTATGTAGGAGAATGAAACAAAAAATCAAGTTAGCACACCCATGACTGACAAACCCATAGTTATATTTTTGACGGTAATGTTATATAGAGTCAGCTAAGTACCGTCAGTAGGAGTATGGTAGCCTAGGATTTTGGTGGGTGTTATCATGGTAGCCTAGGATTTTGGTGGGGGTTATCATGGTAGCCTAGGATTTTGGTGGGTGTTATCATGGTAGCCTAGGATTTTGGTGGGTGTTATCATGGTAGCCTAGGATTTTGGTGGGGGTTATCATGGTAGCCTAGGATTTTGGTGGGGGTTATCATGGTAGCCTAGGATTTTGGTGGGTGTTATCATGGTAGCCTAGGATTTTGGTGGGTGTTATCATGGTAGCCTAGGATTTTGGTGGGTGTTATCATGGTAGCCTAGGATTTTGGTGGGTGTTATCATGGTAGCCTAGGATTTTGGTGGATGTTATCATGGTAGCCTAGGATTTTGGTGGGTGTAATCATGGTAGCCTAGGATTTTTGTTGTTGTTATCATGGTAGCCTAGGATTTTGGTGGGTGTTATCATGGTAGCCTAGGATTTTGGTGGGTGTTATCATGGTAGCCTAGGATTTTGGTGGGGGTTATCATGGTAGCCTAGGATTTTGGTGGGGGTTATCATGGTAGCCTAGGATTTTGGTGGGTGTTATCATGGTAGCCTAGGATTTTGGTGGGTGTTATCATGGTAGCCTAGGATTTTGGTGGGTGTTATCATGGTAGCCTAGGATTTTGGTGGGTGTTATCATGGTAGCCTAGGATTTTGGTGGGTGTTATCATGGTAGCCTAGGATTTTGGTGGGTGTTATCATGGTAGCCTAGGATTTTGGTGGGTGTTATCATGGTAGCCTAGGAGAATGAAACAAAAAATCAAGTTAGCACTGCCATGACTGACAAACCCATAGTTATATTTTTGACGATAATGTCATAGTCAGATAAGTAACTAATAAGCTGTAGAAGGAAATGCTGAGTGCCTATACATATCAGAGCCACACTAATTATATACGGGCGACTCTGGAATCAAAACTGTGACTGCAAGGTTGTGAGCTGTGCATGTTAACCTAAACTCTACCATCCTAGGCTACCATGATAACACCCACCAAAATACTAGGCTACCATAACACCCACCAAAATACTAGGCTACCATGATAACACCCACCAAAATCCTAGGCTATCATGATAACACCCACCAAAATACTAGGCTACCATGATAACACCCACCAAAACCCTAGGCTACCATGATAACACCCACCAAAATCCTAGGCTACCATGATAACACCCACCAAAATCCTAGGCTACCATGATAACACCCACCAAAATCCTAGGCTACCATGATAACACCCACCAAAATCCTAGGCTACCATGATAACACCCACCAAAATCCTAGGCTACCATGATAACACCCACCAAAATCCTAGGCTACCATGATAACACCTACCAAATCCTAGGCTACCATGATAACACCTACCAAATCCTAGGCTACCATGATAACACCCACCAAAATCCTAGGCTACCATGATAACACCCACCAAAATCCTAGGCTACCATAACACCCACCAAAATCCTAGGCTACCATAACACCCACCAAAATCCTAGGCTACCATGATAACACCCACCAAAATCCTAGGCTACCATGATAACACCCACCAAAATCCTAGGCTACCATGATAACACCTACCAAATCCTAGGCTACCATGATAACACCCACCAAAATCCTAGCTACCATGATAACACCCACCAAAATCCTAGGCTACCAATAACACCCACCAAAATCCTAGGCTACCATGATAACACCCACCAAAATCCTAGGCTACCATGATAACACCCACCAAAATCCTAGGCTACCATGATAACACCCACCAAAATCCTAGGCTACCATGATAACACCCACCAAAATCCTAGGCTACCATGATAACACCCACCAAAATCCTAGGCTACCATGATAACACCCACCAAAATCCTAGGCTACCATGATAACACCCACCAAAATCCTAGGCTACCATGATAACACCCACCAAAATCCTAGGCTACCATGATAACACCCACCAAAATCCTAGGCTACCATGATAACACCCACCAAAATAACTTATAAATCTAGCAGCAGCACTCAGAACCACACACATATCAGCACCGGGTAATTACATAAAGTTGATGCTAAATTGTTTGAATTGAAGTGGGTGCAAAGAGAACTTCTATTTAACGTATCCATATCCATAAAAAAATACTACTTGTCAAATTTAATGACCCAAAACTTGACTTTTTACACCACAACAATGCGTGATACGTTGCAAAATAATCAGAACTCGCTATTAAATAAGATACCTCCAGGCAGTCTCCTTAGTAGTGTCAGTATGCACTGAGAACAAAAACGAAAAGGGTTAAGATCCGTTTCAGTACCGTGCCAGTATTTCATTCCCTACCTTATGAAACACCATTAGTTCTTCATGTATCTTTTCGACAAACGTTCAACAATCATGGAAATGCTTTCAAAATCCAATTCAAGGACTATTTATTGTTGAAAATACCGGATAATATATTCACGAAAGCGCAGCCTCCTCTGGCGGCGGCCGCGGCGATGGTGCCGCCGGTGTTGCGAGAAATACCTCCTCGCAGAAATAAGTCGCATATACATGTGTGGAGGAGGGGGGGGGGGTCCAGGGGGGGCGCACAAGGGGGAGTCGACTCGTTAGCAGGTCCTAAAGTTCGGCTGGAGTAGTTTAAATATCCTCCCCCACCCTAAACTCTCTCCGAGCTATTTTGCGGTTGCGGCGGCGTAACCGTCGCCGCGGCCGCCGCCAGAGGAGGCTACGCTTTCGTGAATATATTATCCGCTATTTTCAACAATAAATAGTCCTTGAATTGGATTTTGAAAGCGTTTCCATGATTGTTGAACGTTTGTAGAAAAGATATATGAAGAGATAGTAATGTTTCATAAGGTAGGGAATGAAATACTGGCACGGTGCTAAAACGAATCTTTACCACAAAAAGTCTAGACAGGTTTAGTGTGAACAGTGGCCTAGTGCTTACCAGTCTGATTCCATTACAGCAGTGTCACCTAGGGATTGTAGTTCACAGATCCCCCTAACTGTTGTGCTGCCCTCCCCGATGACTCTGGGGACTGCTTCGGTGATGTCACTCAGCGAGGTGGCCACCGCTGAGCCACAATCCGTAACAAGGTACAAATTAGACTTAACACATTGCCTGGCCAACCACAATCAAGAGGGAAAAGCATTTGAAACCTAGGCGTGTTTGCAAGCTGAGTGCTGATTGGCTACTGCTATGGCTTCCAAGTTTACTTTAACCTCTGTTTGTGTTTATCTCACGCAGCACTTTCCGCTAATCTGCACTGTGCTTACGAACACGCTTAGGTTTATGTTGTCAGTGTGTTGTAGGAATCATGAGAACATGTAGGAGCTGTGCTAACTAAAATTGAGGCTGCTTGTGACCTCTTCCCAGGCTACATGTTTATGATTCAGGGGGTGAGAAACTTGCCTTATGAAGACAGGCTGAAGCACTCGCTAGAAAGGCGAAGGTTGCGAGGAGACTTGATCGAAGTCTATAAATGGATGAAGGGATTTAATAAAGGGGATGTCAATTAGATTTTGATAGAAAAAAAGCCAGGTAGGACGCGTAGCAATGGTTTTAAGTTAGACAAATTCAGATTCAACAAAGACATAGGCAAGAATTGGTTCACCAATAGAGTGGTGGACGAATGGAACAGGCTTGGGGGCCATGTTGTGGGTGCCAATACCATAGATACATTCAAGAAGAGGTTAGATAAAGCCATGGATGGTGAGGTAAGGTGGGGTTGAGTGTACAGGAGCTGCCTCGTATAGGCCAACCGGTCTCTTGCAGACTCCTTACGTTCTTATGTTCTTATGTTCTTTATTGCACAAACTAGGGCCGAATTTGCCCCTTAAGATCGCTTTTATCATGCCAACCTGCTCCATGATATGAAGTGTGGCAGTCCTTCCAGGTAGTCACTCTCTTCCTTTCGGGACAAGTGAATGGCTCCTGACCGCCGGCCGTGCCCGTCAAAGGGTGGTGCGGGCGGGGACCAAGGAGACTATAGAACGTATATAGTCTCCTTGGCGGGGACTGAGGTCGAACGCGTGTTTTTGTTTACATACAAGAAAAAATAAAATCGCCTTGCGCGGATGATAAACGTAACCTTTCTTATTATAAACTCTACCTTATTAAGCCCATATTTCTTAAGTAGATAATCATTTAATATTGATAAAGTGGTATCACTACATAATTATCTAGTCACTGAAGTGTCAAAATTCTGCAGTTTAAAAGAAAATTACCTCTTGTGCCAGGAAACACTTTCATACTGCATCAGCTGTTAAGTTGAAGATATTTTTCAATTTCAGCTCAGCTATACGTGAGACATGAGATTAAATGGGACTTTTAAATTGAGGTTGAAGATTTTTTGTAAATTCTGGCCCTGATATTGAAGGCTCTACAAATCAGTGTCCATAGCATATCCTTACACGGCTCGGGCTCCCTCACGACTATTTCCCACGGCCACAGAGAAGGCTAATCGGGTCTTCATAGGTGGTGATTTTCCCGTTGAAGGTGCAGAAGCATGGTAAAACTATCACTGGGATCACAACACAGTCCATGAATACCTGCTGGGGTCATATTCCTGAACATTTCAACGCCCAGCCACACATTTGACAAGGCTTTCGTAGGAGTTATAGGCATTTCCAGGGGTGACCTTACGACCCCTTTGGTATATAGTGTGACCCTTCTTCTGTACCATGAACCCCCAAAAATACCAATTATAGCCCAACTGATCTTTTGACCTTTGGAAATAGTTATCTGAGCTGAGCATACCGACTCCACGCCCATGTTACCCACGCTATAGTCTGTTCACTTAAGTCCGACCCAAGCTGACAACATAAACTTAAGCGTGTTTGCAAGCTGAGTGCTGATTGGCTACTGCTATGGCTTCCAAGTTTTCTTTAATTGACCTGTGTGTGTGTTTAGCTCACGCAGCACTTTCCGCTAATCTGCACTGTGCTTACGAACACGCTTAGGTTTATGTTGTCAGCTTGAGTCAGACTTAAGTGAACAGACTATAGCCGGGTTTTCATGAGTGGTGATTTCCCCGTTCAAGGTGCAGAAGCCGGGTAAAACTATCACTGGGATCACAAAACAGTCCACGAAAACCTGCAGGGGCCATATTCCTGAACATTTCAACGCCCAGCCACACATTTGACACGGCTTTCGTAGGAGTTATAGGCATTTCCAGGGGTGACCTTACGATCACCATTGCCAGATTGTCGTACTCAGAGCATAGTATTTACCGGTTTCTGACGCCTAGCTATTGCCAAGAAACATCAGGATCTAATTCTTTTTAACGATAACTATAAATGAATTTCGTTAGTGACCCCAGAAGACAGTTTTGTGGTAGGATGTCGGGAAATATAAGCGGCTGAGTACGACAATCTGGCAACGTTGCTTTTTTTTTTTTTTTACAACAAAGGAGACAGCTCAAGGGCACAAAAAAAGTAAACAATAATAAATAAATAAAAAAGCCCGCTACTCGCTGCTCCCAAAAAGAATCCAAAGAGGTGGCCGAAAGAGAGGTCAATTTCGGGACGAGAGGTGTCCAGATACCCGACCTCTTTAGTAGTGTGACCCTTCTCCTGTACCATGAACCACAAGAAATACTCATTATAACCCGACTGATCTTATTGGACTTTGGAAACAACTGACGTTGGGGGCGGAAAGTGCCTGAGAAAACCGCCCCTTGACTCCCATGTTACCCACGCTAAAAATTATGAAACGAGAGAAGAAGAGGTAAGAGAATGTCACTTCCGTTGAGATCGAAGCCTGTAAAATGTGCTGAGGAGAGCTAGGAGATGATAGAGGATGGGAAACGATGCTAGAAGATGATAGAGGATGGGAAACGATGCTAGAAGATGATCGAGGATGGGAAAGGATGCTAGAAGATGATAAGGGATGGGAAACGATGCTAGAAGATGATAGAGGATGGGAAACGATGCTAGAAGATGATAGAGGATGGGAAACGATGCTAGAAGATGATAGGGGATGGGAAACGATGCTAGAGGATGGGAAACGATGCTAGAAGATGATAGAGGATGGGAAACGATGCTAGAAGATGACAGAGGATGGGAAACGATGCTAGAAGATGATAGAGGATGGGAAACGATGCTAGAAGATGATAGAGGATGGGAAACGATGCTAGAAGATGACAGAGGATGGGAAACGATGCTAGAAGATGATAGAGGATGGGAAACGATGCTAGAAGATGATAGAGGATGGGAAACGATGCTAGCAGATGATAGAGGATGGGAAACGATGCTAGAAGAAGATAGAGGATGGGAAACGATGCTAGAAGATGATCGAGGATGAGAAAGGATGCTAGAAGATGATAGAGGATGGGAAACGATGCAAGAAGATGATAGAGGATGGGAAAGGATGCTAGAAGATGACAGAGGATGGGAAAGGATGCTAGAAGATGATAGAGGATGGGAAAGGATGCTAGAAGATGATAGGAGATGGGAAACGTTGCTAGAAGATGATAGGAGATGGGAAATGATGCTAGAAGATGATAGAGGATGGGAAACGATGCTAGAAGATGACAGAGGATGGGAAACGATGCTAGAAGATGATAGAGGATGGGAAACGATGCTAGAAGATGATAGAGGATGGGAAAGGATGCTAGAAGATGATAGAGGATGGGAAACGATGCTAGAAGATGATAGAGGATGGGAAACGATGCTAGAAGATGATAGAGAATGGGAAACGATGCTAGAAGATGATAGAGGATGGGAAACGATGCTAGAAGATGGTAGGAGATGGGAAACGATGCTAGAAGATGATAGAGGATGGGAAACGATGCTAGAAGATGACAGAGGATGGGAAACGATGCTAGAAGATGATAGAGGATGGGAAACGATGCTAGAAGATGACAGAGGATGGGAAACGATGCTAAAAGATGATAGAGGATGGGAAACGATGCTAGAAGATGATAGAGGATGGGAAATGATGCTAGAAGATGATAGAGGATGGGAAACGATGCTAGAAGATGATAGAGGATGGGAAACGATGCTAGAAGATGATAGAGGATGGGAAACGATGCTAGAAGATGATAGAGGATGGGAAACGATGCTAGAAGATGATAGAGGATGGGAAACGATGCTAGAAGATGATAGAGGATAGGAAAGGATGCTAGAAGATGATAGAAGATGGGAAACGATGCTAGAAGATGATAGAAGATGGGAAACGATGCTAGAAGATGATAGGAGATGAGAGGAGAGGTCTAGTTACTTCAATCCTTCCCTTCACTTATCACCCCCTTCTTGCCTGCCTCAATTCCTCTCCCATTATTGCATTCCCTTCATTCTTCCCTTCACCTCCCCCTCCCCCCTCCTTCTCCCCTTCACCTGTCTACCTGTGGGCACGCTCACCTTGTTTACCTGTAATTAAGCCAGCAGGTGCCCGGCCTTTCTAAATCTCTCCAGGTGAGACTCCAATTACCTGAGCGGAGGAATACTTGGAGGGGGGGAGGAAGGGAGGGAGGAGGTAAAAAGCAGACTTGGTTTGTTCTAATTGGTTTGACTACCTTTGCTCTCTCTCTCTCTCTCTCTCTCTCTCTCTCTCTCTCTCTCTCTCTCTCTCTCTCTCTCTCTCTCGCTTCATCAATCTTAATTCCTTCCACTATCTGTCTCTCAACCCTTCCCAACTCCCCCTCCTCCCCCCCCCCTTACCACCACCACCACCACCACCTCCACCACCACCACCTCCACCACCTCCACCGCCACCAATCATCCCACCAAGCGTTACTTTATAAGGGTTTGTCCACACCTGAGTCCCTTATAGCCAGGTGAAGACAGGTAGGAAGGTGAGGCAGGGAGGGGAGGGAGAGGAGAGAGAAGGGAGGGAGGAGGGGAAGGAGGGAGAGATGAAGAAGGATACAGGGAGAGAAAAGAAGGGAGGAAAGGAGGAAGAGAAGGGCAGAAAGGAGAGGTGAAGGGAGAGAAAAGGAGGAAGGAGAGAGAGGGAAAGAAGGAAGAAAGGGAGAGATGGAGAAAAGAGAGGGAAAGGATGGGAGAGATGGAGAGAAAAAAGAAGGGAAAGGAGAGAGAGAGAGAGAGAGAGAGAGAGAGAGAGAGAGAGAGAGAGAGAGAGAGAGAGAGAGAGAGAGAGAGAGAGAAAATGGAAATGATACACAGGTTAATTGCTTGCTATCTTCTCTCTCACTCACTCCTCCTCCTCCTCCTCCTCCTCCTCCTCCCCCTCCTCCCTCCAAAAGATTAAGTGGAGGAAGAAGGTAAGAAACAGTACATAAAGGTTAGGTGGACTAATGAGAGGAGGAGGAAGAGGAGGAGGAGGAGGAGGAGGAGGAGGAGGAGGAGGAGGAGCTAATAAAGAGACAATACCAGATACGGACGTGATAAACGGTATGAGGATTTCTTGTATAAGGAGGAGGAGGAGGAGGAAGAGGGGGGGAGGAGGAGGAGGAGAAGAAGGAAGAAGAAGAAAGAACCGGTTAGTTAACTTATTACATTCCCCTCCTCCTCCTCCTCCTCCTTAGTGTTTCCTCCTCCTCTTCCCCCCGATGCTCCTCCTCCTCCTCCTTCTCCTCCTCCTCCAGAAAGGTGCGAATTCCCTTAAATGGTAATCAGAGCGGCCTGGTGGGCAGGTGAACGGAAATCCACAGGTGAGATTACTAATTAGCGAAGAGGTGGAGCAGGAGGAGGAGGAGCAGGAGGAGGAGGAGGAGGAGGAGGAGGAGGAGAAAACATGAGCATGGAAAGGCAGGCAGCAGGAGGCTATTGGGTCATTACGAGGCTGTTCTCTCTGGTGGTCTGGTGTGCTCGATCGTTTCCCCGTGCTGGCTTAAGTACTTATTATCTCTACAGGGAGGTTGCCCCGCTGCTGGGTGACTCGGTGTGAGAAGAAACTCCTGCCAATGTCTGTACTACATCGCCTCGCTCGAAGGGGTGGGACCGTTGTCTCTAGTTCTTAAGTATGGAGTATGCATCTCACGTGTGGGGGGCTCCACTCACACAGCTCTCTTGGACAGATTGGAGTCTAAGGCTCTTCGTCTCATCAGCTCTCCTCCTCTTACTGATAGTCTTCTACCTCGTAATTTCCGTCGTGATGTTGCCTCTCTTTCTATCTTCTATCGATATTTTCACGCTGACTGCTCTTCTGAACTTGCTAACTGCATGCCTCCCCCCTCCCGCGGCCCCGCTACACGCGACTTTCTACTCATGCTCATCCCTCTACTGTCCAAACCCCTTATGCAAGAGTTAACCAGCATCTTCACTCTTTCATCCCTCACGCTGGCAAACTCTGGAACAATTTTCCTTCATCTGTATTTCCTCCTGCCTACGACTTGAACTGCTTCAAGTGGAGGGTATCAGGACACCTCTTCTCCCGAAATTGACCTCACTTTCGGCCACCTCTTTGGATTATTTTTGTGAGCAGCGAGTAGTGGGCTTTTTTTTTTATTGTTTCCTTTTTTTGTGCCCTTAAGCTGTCTCCTTTGTTATAAAAAAAAGTTAGTTTGTGAGTCAAAAATTTTAGTGGTCGACGTTACTGAACATCTTGAGGTAATTGAAGAGCTGAGTCATATCCCATCCCAAGCATCTCTTTTCCAGCGTAAAGAGGCTGAGCTTCCTGAGTCGTTCTTCATATGGCTGAGCCCTCAACGGTGGAATCATTTTCATACCACGTCGCTGAACTCTCTCTAATAAGTCAACGTCTGTTCTGTAGTTAGGGGACCAGAACTGTGCCGCATAGGCCTACTCGGTGTGAGGAGGAGAGTCATCAGCGGGAAATTGACCTCTCTTTTTGGCCACTCCTTTGACCTCTATTCAGGAGCAGTAAGTAGCGGGCTTTTTTTATATATATTTTTCTTTACTCCCTTGAACTGTCTCCTTAGCTGTAAAAAAAAAATACAAGGACAACATTACTCCCGACGCCTTACACCCGAGGAATGAAGGAAGGAAGGTGAAGGTAAAGGAAAGCAAAAGTATAATTATTAACCTCACGTCATAATCGTCATCATCTTTAAACTTTCTCCTTCCTCATTATTCATCATCACCATCATCATTATCATCGTCCTCCTCATCATCCTTTTCATTATCTTCATCATTATCGTATTTTTCCTCCTCCTCCTCCTCCTCCTATATCTTCTTTCATGTCTTCATTATCCTTTGTATCAATTAATCTCTCTCTCTCTCTCTAATATTCTGGCATGTGAGAAAATTTACCATACACGTAATTTACGAGAGAGAGAGAGAGAGAGAGAGAGAGAGAGAGAGAGAGAGAGAGAGAGAGAGAGAGAGAGAGAGAGAGAGAGAGAGAGAGAGAGAGAGAGAGAGAGAGAGAGAGAGAGAGAGAGAGAGAGTGTAAAGAGGTAATTATAAGTGTTAGCAGGAGAGAGAGAGAGAGAGAGAGAGAGAGAGAGAGAGAGAGAGAGAGAGAGAGAGAGAGAGAGAGAGAGAGAGAGAGAGAGAGAGAGAGAGAGAGAGAGAGAGAGAGAGAGAGAGAGAGAGAGAGAAGATGAGGTAGCCTTGGGAGCAATGTTCATAATTAGTGGGTGAGTTAATGCTCTCTCTCTCTCTCTCTCTCTCTCTCTCTGATCACTTCATTAGGACAATTTACTGCCTTCCTCCTCCTCTCCTCCTCCTCCTCCTCCTCCTCTTTCTCTTAAAATGACAGGGTGAGAAGAAAGGAGGAGGAGGAGGAGGAGGAGGAGGAGGAGGAGGAAGGAGAAGAGGAGGAGGAGGAGGAGAAGGGGGATGAGTGATGCAGTAAGTTTGGAAAAAAAAAGGAAGAGGAGGAGGAGGAGGAGGAGGAGGAGAAGGAAGACTTGGCTATCAATACGATAATTATGATAATGAGGGAAACTAAGAGGTCTTGATCAGAGAAGGAGGAGGAGGAGGAGGAGGAGGAGGAAGGGAAATGATGAGAGGAAAAGGAGTGTGAGGAAAAGGGAGAGGGAGAAAGGAGAGGGGAGGAAGGGAGAGAGAGGGGAAGAGGAGATAGAGGGAAGAGAGAGGAAGGGAGGAGTAATGGAAGAGAGGGGGAAGGGGGGAGAGGGGAAGAAGGGGAAGAGGGTTGAAGGGAAGGGGGAAAGAAAGGAGAGAGAAGGAAGGGAGAAAAGGAGGGAAAAGGGAGAGAGAGAATGGGAAAATGGAGGGAAAAGGGAGGGAAAGGGAAGGGAAGAGAGGAGGGAAGGAAAGATAAAGGGAGGAGGAAGGAGGAAAAGGGAGGGAGAGGAGAGGGAAGGAAGAAGGGTACATTTGGGGGAGAGAGAAGGGAGGAGAGGGAGAGAGAGGTAGGGAGAGGAGGGGAGAGAAGGGAGAAGGAGAGAAAGGGAGGATATTAAAAAATGCTTATCTCCCTGACCTTGTTTTGGAGGAAAGGGAGGAAAGAGGGAGGGAAGGGGAGGAGGAAGGGAGAGGGCAGAGGAGAGACCAAGGAAGGGGAGAGAAATGGGAAGAGTAGAAGGGAAGGGGAGGGAACGGGAGGGAAGGGGAGAAGGAAAGGGAAGGGAGAATGAAGGGAGGAGAGGGAGTGAATGATAAAGGGAGGGAAATGGAGATATGAAGGGAAGGAAGGGGAGAAGGAAAGGGAGGGAAGGAGAGGGGAGGAACGAAGAGAGAAAAAGGAGGAAGAGAAAAAAGGGGAAGAACGAAAGGGAGGTAAGAAGGGAGAGAGAGAGTGAAGGGAGGGAAGGAAGGGAGAGTGAGGAGGACAAAATAATAGAGAGAAAAGGGAGGAGAAAAGAAGGGAAAGAGAAAGGAAAGGAAAAGGAAGAGGGGGGAGAAGAGGAGGAAAAGGAGAAAGAGGAGGAGGAGGAGGAGAAAGAACATATTTTATCATCTATATAATAATAATAATAATAATAATAATAATAATAATAATAATAATAATAATAATAATAATAATAATAATAATAATAATAATAATAATAATAATAATAACAATAATAATAATAAGATGAAGAAAAAGAAAAAGAAGAAGAAGAAGAAAAAGAAGAAGAGGAAGAAGAAGAAGAAGAAAAAAAAGAAGAAAAAGAGGAAGAAGAAGAAGATAAAAATAGAAGAGGAAGGTTATGTGTGTATGTGTGTATGTGTGTGTGTGTGTGTGTGTGTGTGTGTGTGTGTGTGTGTGTGTGTGTGTTGAAAGCTAATTAAATCCAACTCACCCACCTACAGCGACTTCGAGAGAGAGAGAGAGAGAGAGAGAGAGAGAGAGAGAGAGAGAGAGAGAGAGAGAGAGAGAGAGAGAGAGAGAGAGAGAGAGAGAGAGAGAATATAGGGAAAAAGATGGAGAGAAAAACTGCTGAGTCATTCCCAAACCACTTTCCTCCACCCTAGGATGCCTCCTCCTCCTCCTCCCCCTCCTCCTCCTCTTCCTCCTCCTCCTCCTCCTCCTTTTCTATAAAGCTTTCCGTTAATTTGTTTTTCCTCTTCTATTTTGAGTGCATGAGTTTTACAATTTTTTTCTCTTCAGAATTATAACTATTAAAAATATCATTAGTATTGTCATTATCGCTTCTGGCAAACTCCTTACGTTCTTATGTTCTTCTACCATCAACTCGAGCCAATGGACGGGACACGAAAATGCCTCCACCAGAAAAAACACTGAAGCGACTCAATGTATCAGTCTGGCCAAGAGGTGCCTACGAGGGGGACTTGATTCACGGGACGCATACTCGTTTATACTTCGGGGCTCACACACACACACACACACATTGGACAAGCCTTCGTAGGGGTTGTGTCAGTGTTTCCGTGGGTAGTTTCATGAGCCTTGTGATAGTTTGGCAAAGCATTGGATGAGGCCTTCGTAGGGGTTGTGTTGTTTCCATGGGTAGTTTCATGAGCCTAATGATAGTTTGACAAAGCATTAGATAAGGTCTTCGTAGGGGTTGTGTTAGTGTTTCCATGGGTAGTTTCATGAGCCTAGTGATAGTTTGGCAAAGCATTGGATAAGGCCTTCGTAGAGGTTTTGTTAGTGTTTCCATGGGTAGTTTCATGAGCCTAGTGATAGTTTGGCAAAGCATTGGATAAGGCCTTCGTAGGGGTTGTGTTAGTGTTTCCATGGGTAGTTTCATGAGCCTAGTGATAGTTTGACAAAGCATTGGACAAGGCCTTCGTAGGGGTTGTGTTAGTGTTTCCATGGGTAGTTTCATGAGCCTAGTGATAGTTTGACAAAGCATTGGATAAGGCCTTCGTAGGGGTTGTGTTAGTGTTTCCATGGGTAGTTTCATGAGCCTAGTGATAGTTTGACAAAGCAATGGACAAGCCTCCGTAGGGGTTGTGTTAGTGTTTCCATGGGTAGTTTCATGAGCTTAATGATAGTTTGACAAAGCATTGGACAAGGCCTTCGTAGGGGTTGTGTTGTTTCCATGGGTAGTTTCATGAGCCTTGTGATAGTTTGGCAAAGCATTGGATAAGGCCTTCGTGGAGGTTGTGTTAGTGTTTCCATGGGTAGTTTCATGAGCCCAGTGATAGTTTGGCAAAGCATTGGACAAGGCCTTCGTATGGGTTGTGATGTTTCCATGGGTAGTTTCATGAGCCTAGTGATAGTTTGACAAAGCATTGGACAAGGCCTTCGTGGAGGTTGTGTTAGTGTTTCCATGGGTAGTTTCATGAGCCTAGTGATAGTCTGACAAAGCATTGGATAAGGCCTTCGTAGGGGTTGTGTTGTTTCCATGGGTAGTTTCATGAGCCTAATGATAGACGGACAAGGCTTCTGCACCATGAACCGTGATGATAAGCTGAAGAGAACCCGACTAACCTTCTTTGTGGACTTTGGATATAGCTACCGTGAGGGCCCAAAGCGTTCTCAAATACCTGGCAAAGTTCTATAACGTCGACCACGCCAGTCCATCACAAGAACCAAGGAATAGCGGTCCAGTTTCAGGCGAGATGTAGTACAGATATTGGCAGTTTTATCTCTCTCAAAGTAGCCTAATCCGCTGATGCAACAACCTTCCTGCACTAGTTAATACGACAGTGATTAATACCTTCAAACATCCCATTG